>NW_009260502.1:368486-389154 GCF_000687185.1 Egretta garzetta | reverse complement strand
AAAAAATGCTGATGTGCCTTTCACTGTGTATATTCATGATGCGTAAAGTGATACATGGAGTACCTGTGGATTCAAAGTTGCATGCTATTTAGGAGGGTAAACGAAGAAACAATCAAGCAGCAGTCATTAGTTAAGCATTTTACGCAGAGTCATGTAGAATGAATAATCGTTTGGAAGAAAACATAAGGCTGATTGCTTTAAAAGCACCTTATATGTGTTACAAAAATGGACATTTATGAGAGTCTCTTTTTAGTTTTCCTAAGCTGAGCTAAATGACCACTGAATCCTTCACTGAAATCATACTGTCAAACCCATTAAAATAAGTCTTTGCCAAGCAAAATAGGATGCATTTCAAAACATCTGTTGTGGGAAAGGTGCTATGGGATTTTGATAAAAAAACCTTGTGTAAATGATATACAGAGTGTCATGAGAGTATTGTGAGAAATGAGCTAATTGTGATGTGACAAACCAGCCATAGCATTCTCGTATGATTCCATGGAAGAGTAGAAGTATATGTAAAATATTTGTTACGTAGAGCAGTAAAAGCTAGACTGTATTTGTCAGGGAATAAAAAAGTGTTCTGCTTTGTATTTACGTATGAAAAAAAAAAGTGTTCCCATCTTTAAAATAGCCAGGCAGCAATAACTAGTGATGCTGGGTTTTAAATTAAAAATATACGTTTACTCTGGTACATAGATGTGTATGTGAATTAGATAAATAGGTATACGCAACGTATGCACACTCACCAACATGTTAGCAAACTTTTGAAAATACTCTTTATTTTTAAACTCTTCTTAAGAAATGCCTGTTAGTACTCTTCTTGTTCAGTGGGATTTATTTGTGAACAAATGAAGTGATTACAAATACATAACGTGCTAAAATCATATGCATCCCCCACGGAATAAGAGATTTTTCTGTCATTGTGACTAATTTTCTGTTCATGGTCCTTCCTTTAGGGGCATGCTAAAATATCAACAGAAAAATTTGTTGGGAGATGAACATTTAGGAAGGGTAGCATTAAAGATACACCCAGGAGCTCACTCGGGGTAAAGGGCAATACTTGTATTTGCCTATATGTTGGCTCTAATGGTAGACACGGTGGTAGTTTTAAACAGCTGTTCGAAAACTTTGATTAATGAATTAAACTGTCAAAGTGACTTCTGTGGGAGACCTGTCTGATAATCTACTGAGTGGATGAAACCATTTTTGTTTACCTGACAGCTTTGATTCATATTGTTTAGTATTAAGATATTCCAAATTTATTTCATCTTTATTTTATCCCACCTGTCATCTGATGAAGAAATCACTGTCATTAATTTCCGGGTAGCCATGAAGCCAAGATCTTGCCTGACACTGGTGCCAGACATCAATCAATTATGAATCATCTTGTCCTGGATTAGAGGTTGTTCAGTTATAATGGTTTAATTTATGCTAATATAATCACAAATGGGAGAATTGACAGACAAGATTTTGAGTGTTCCTGTGAAATAACCTTATATAACCTGGGGCTACCCAACAAAAAGAAGAAAATAAACGTCAGTTCTTCACCTCGTGCAACTACAGTGCGCAGAGATTAAAAACGTATGCTTGTCACTAGTGCAAATTCAAACTTCTTAGCCTGTATTTTCATCTGCATATCTAGCTTCTTTGCTAATCTGAAAAATCGTCATTTGGTTAATTAGGTCCCTTGAGAGTATTCTACTGGAAAATACTCCACATTTAAATGTATTAAAAACCAAGTGTGATGTTTACTGTTTCTGTGTGCTAATACCACATTAAAACTTCTAAATTTATACACAGAGTGTATGAATTTTGGAATGACTCGGCCTCTGATTTTGTACATTAATATTTATGAGAAAGAGAGACCTAGGGAACATGTTCAGAAAATGCACTGATTAGATATTATTGCATCTACAAAGGTAATTTAATTCTCCTAAGAAAGCATTTTTGGAAAATTCCTCCTAAATATATCAGATAACGTTTTGCAGCAGAGGCGGGAGTGGCCCATAATCTCAGATGCAAGATAATTCCCCATATACATAGCGCCTTAAGTAGCTTTTAGTTCTCCTACTTGTGGAATGGTGTAAATGGAACTGAAATGGAGATCTGTGCACGCGGGTGTACATGCCTCGTTTCCCGAAGCTTAAGAAATGACATCGAATCCCAATTAGTTAGCTCCAGCCTTGGATGATCTGGCCTGCTCAAAGTTTCAGAGGACCAAAACCTGTAGCTGCACTTTCCTGTGTGACCATCCTCAGAATTAATTATTCTTGACAGTTCCCTAAAGCACACAGCCGCTGCATTGTCTAGGTGCAGGACCGTCTCTTTTTCTGGGTGTTGAACTGATGTTGCTCATTCTTCACTACTTTTCTTCAAATGATATTGATTAACCCACAACCCTTTTCGAACTAGCAACCCAGTCTTAACAGTATATACGTCAAATTTTTAATTTTTCAAAATTTTTTCCTTCATTGCTGCTAATCTGTTCAAAGGACTACATGACCATCAAAATTGAAAATGTGTAAATATGCTGCATCTCATATAAAATATTCTAAGCATATTTAAAAGTTATTTTTAAACATGTGGTTAGCTAGACTCAGCGTCAAATTTTCTTTCCCATGCATTCAGTATTTTGCATAGACACTGTGCTTGCTAAGGGAGGCTTTAAAAAGAAGTGTAGTAATGGCTGGAATGTAATTCTCTTATTCTGAACTGGTCACGGTGGCTCTAAAAGTGATGAGTGAGATGTTTTTGAGAGGAAGTGGGGAAAAATAACTTTAAAATGGTAACATAAATTTAAGCACTACTGATTTTTAGAAATATCTTAAACACGGGTGATAGAATAGTGGGCATTTAACGTACATATAGTGCTGTACCAATGTTATTTCAGAATATCTCTTGTTTTAATGTAAAGAGAGTAGAAAAACTTAACTGTACCCATTGTATATCTTAAAGTATTGTCCTAAAAGTAGAAAGCAGATAGTAGTAAGCATTTTAACTTATGTTTTCTAAATATTCTAAGTTTGGTAATATTTGCAAGTTAGGATTGATTTGAAATTTCTCAAAGGCTTCATAGTTGTTTTGGCTTGAATTCCTTGCTTGTTTTGTCCATGAAGTAGTGGTGTTTGGGTTTATTTTTTTTTTGGTCAGTTCTTTCTTCCTGATAAGCATTGATTTACATTTATTTACCTTAGGAAATTTGCATGTCTGGAGGAGATGCAAAATTGGAGGGACCCAAATTTCACTTTTCCTATATAGAAACATTGCCCTTCACTATCTTCACTTGGTAATTGGAGATTCAACTCCTCGTTAGCAAATGAACTCCTCATCCTTGAGTGATCTTGCTGGATGTTCAAAGTTCAGGCACTTTCTGTCCACATATAGTGATTTTATTTTTTAAGGTATGTCAGTTGCTGTACCTACTACATGCATCGTAGAACTAAATTATCTGCTTAATAGAGATATTAAGGGAGATTTCAGTATAGGTGCTTCCTGATTCATGGTGGTGTAGCGATAGAAATGCTATAGGACAGGTCAGGTTTCTGTGCTGTATTTAAAGACAATTATGTATTTTAACTAATCTATTAGTGGATGTCATTTTGGGGGGGCATTTCAGTCTGTTAATTTGAATTAAACTAAAACGAGTGCTTAAAACTCATTTTGAATAATGAATTTTCAAGTCAATAGCTTATAAACAGCAGTAATTAATTTAAATGTAGAGCTAACACTCAAGAAGTTTATTACAGAAAACTTTGCTATTGAAGTCTTTTGATGTAGACTCTAAGCATGATTTAGAAATGTGAAGATACTGTGAGACTGGATACCCATTTTTCGTAATGAGTAAACAGAGGCCTATCTCGCTTGGTCATACGTGAGCTCTTTTCTGCCTTGGGCAAGTACTAGCGTTAGTGACAGACAGGGAGATATACCCCAGTGGCATGTACTCTTACTGTGCCATCAGCTTTTCCTGAAACCCTCTGAAACCAGTACATTTTTGTTCTCAAGAGTTATTCATCCTAATTCAGATCTTACGCTCTGCCATGCAGTGAGCGCTGTGAAAATGGAAAGAATATATGGTACTGCGTTCCATGGTAGAAGAGGATGAGAAAATTAGTAAAGCTCTGATTTTGTCTGTTATGATCTAAAATCAGAAATCTGCTTTCATTGCATGTAGACCATAACATTTCTGTACATTAGGGGTTGGGTTTTCCTTTCAGTTATATAAATCAGATAACTTGATGAGCTCAAGTTTAGATCTTCCAATATGTTTTCCTATGGGACTTAAAATGAGGAACATACATACCCATGTCCTGGTGTTGGGAAAGAAACTAGCTGCTTTTGGTGCCAGGATTTAGGAATGTATGATTGGATCAAGTTAGAGATGGGCAGGAGTTGAGTCCAGGACTCTCAAGTTCTGATTCTGTGTTACAAACTACAGATGCTTTCAGCATATCCCGAAATAGGTGACATTACTTACATTTACATTTTGTAAATAAATAAATATATAACCAAAGAAGGTGGAGAATTGTAGCATTTAAAAATAAAAGAAGCTAATACATGATTGAAAGAAGTAAATAGTAAAAGACTGATATAAAATTTAAACAGATGGGCTATGTTGAAAAAAAATACAGAAACCTTGTTCCCTCAAGGTTTTCAGGTTCCCAGTTTGTTTTGGTTGCCATTTAGTAAAACGGTGAGTACCAGCTAATAAACGTGATATTGGTTGTTTCAGTAAGATTTTCATAAATGAAGCTAGAGAAGGTTGGCTGAAATTGGAATGCGAAGTATATCCTTTCTCTAGGATATAATCTCTAGGATGTAACATGTAACGGAGTTAAACAATTTAATTAAATCTGTGTTCTTAATTCTAATCCCTTGTCCAGGTGTAGAACTTTTGAAAGGCATTGGAGTTGCTATGCTATAAAACTGCTGTAAATAGAACCAAGACTGGACTGCTGATTGGCAGTAATCAGCATAAAGAAATGATAGAACTCAGCATTTGTTTAAAATACTAAATCAAGCATTTTATTTCATGTAAGAATAATTCAGTATTATGAAACACAAGAACACAGTCTTTTTCTCTCTGTAGGAGTTAATTTTAAGAAAAGGTAAAAAGAAAAAGTCTTTCTTTAACTCTCATTTCCATTGCAAAGCCTGCCCTTTCTACTTTATTTTGCAAACTCCAGGATGTATCCAGTACATGAAGTGTAGCTGCTGCTGCTCCTGCTTTGGTATTGTAAAGCCTAGTTCCAGAAAATGTCTAGTTTTGGTTGCTAAACTGTTTCCAGCGTTTTTTGAGAAAAGGCAAAGGAGAGAAAGGAAGTAATGATTTTTCAAATTAGTCTCCCTTTTTTTAACGGTTCATTGTACAGGTAAACCTGGGTGGAATGGCATGTCCCAATGAAAAGGGACTTTTCAAGCCTCAGGGCATTTTTGTTACTGAACTTCAAAGTCACTCAGCAAACTACAGATATGTCAGGCTTAAGAGAAGGTCAGCAGGTTTCTTTGCAGCGGAGATTCTTGTGGAACTATGAACCTAGAGGTGGGAGCTGGTACCAGGGTCTCCCTTAATGCAGTGATGCATTACAGGTATTTCTAGTTTGGTTTTGATCAGAATTTGCACTCCCTGAGTGTTACAGAGAGACTCGCTCCCTTACTCACTGTATAAAACTAGAACAATGGTGGTTTTCTACTAAAATTACTATGTTTTTATTGTAGTATTTTCTGCAGTGTGAATTAAAGGTGTCTTTGAAAGGCAACTATTTACTTCAGATTTCTGTGATCATAAGTACCAAATTTATGGGTTTTACCATGCATTCTTATATGAAAGTATTAGATATCTATAATGCCTAGATTATGTTAGCACTCTTCTTTAAGAAGTGTATTCTATAACGAAACAGTGAGTACCTCACCAACAAGAAGTCTATTGAAGTATGATACACGTATTTTCTTTCCAAATCTGTAACAGAGTTTTTCACATAACAGCAGACTTAATTTTTGTTATTAGAACAATGTGTGTGAAGTTTATTGGTAATTCATAAAGAACAGTCTGTTTGCTAGAGTATAAAGTAGTTATTTATGTTTTTATTTATTTTGGTTTTAATCCATGGTCGTTTCTTCTCTGTTTTGTTTTTAAGAACAGTCTTATAACAAATGGATATGTTCACAAATGTGATGAAGTAAGGTTTTTCTCCAAGCATTCTCCCTTGTAGGCTAAACTCTGTAGTTCATGGATTACAGTTCCTAATTCTTCCAAAATCTCGCAACGTTTACTGGGCATTTAGTTCTTCGCACACTTACTGCTTTATGCATTGTGAATATCCCAGCTTGAAGAGATGCTCCTCTCATTTTCATCTATGTAGTTTATGTATAACTGAGGCTTGAATTCCTCTACCTTAATTAGCAGTTTGTATCTTGTCATATGAAATTCTGATGAGTTGAAAAATTTACCACTGTAATCTGTATAGCAGTGACTATGAAATAAATGAACTCTTAAACTTCATTGCTGTATTTTCTTCTTTCACTTTTCTTGCTGTGCAATCAGAACAGTTCCTTCTTTGTAATCAGAACAAATACATGTGAAATGTGTAATATTTTGTTCCAAATAGCATTTTAAACTGTGTTATTTAAGCCAACAAAACCAAGATTCCATCAACTATGGAATCTCTTTCTATGACACTAGAAAGAAACTTGCGTGGCAGGGAAGGCTTTGCCGTGGCCTTTTGGATTTTAGCAAGGCTCCCCTTGTGTCCACTGCAAGTCTTGTCTTATCAGAGCTCTGGTCAGGCTTGTACCTGTATATTTATGGCATCAGTCCTAAAGATTACCTGTGCTTGCCCTCGAGCAAGTAGAGGTACCTAAGTATGGTTGTCCACCCCTTTTCTTGCATAGGGATACACAAAAAATTAATAATGGATTCCTCCCGCTATTAGTTCCTTTTCATTATCTTATCAGTTACCTTGGATCATAACTGTGCCAAGAAGTAGGACTAATTATAAAATAACACAGGATACTTTTGAATTTGTTAGTAGGAAACTATTCCTTGGGTTGAAAAGTTGAGAGTGATTGATCCCTGCTGATGCAGGTACTCCAAAGAAATGCAAACCTTTGTTGTTTCTGGTGCACAGATGGTTTATACCTTTTTCATAAATATTGAAAAATTAAGACCATAGTCTTAAATTTCTTACTAGCATAGTTTTGGCTTGCTTAAAATAACAGTCTGGATTCTGAGAACCCCTTTTTTTTTTATTTACCTTTGTTTTCCCCCCTCCAAAGATGGTTTGGTGCAGAGTTTCGTTTATGGCTGAACTCTTCCAGGCATTAGATTGGTAAATCCTACTTCATTATTGCTTCCAGTTATGTTCTAGTTTTCTGACAAAGTAAAAATAGCTGTCATTCTAGTTCCCATGCCACAGGCTTTTGCTAAAGCAAATGAGAGACCTGCTTCCACAGAGCCTCAGTAATGATTTTTTTTTGTGGCAATATTAAGGAAAAAGAGACATAACTTCGTGAATTCCAGCTCTAAAGGTCAGATGTCCCCAAATTTGCAATTTGTGTACATGTAAGAAACTTAATATTTTAGCCCTTTTGTAGATGTAAATTTATTCATTAAATTCTGTTGTCTAAGTAGCTTATATGTGCTAAACAACTGTGAGGTTGTGATGTTACTACCCTAAAAACAGATCTTTGGGTGTAATGCACATGATTCTGGAAATCTTTGTAAAAGTGATATGTAATGCTCTGTATAAAAAGTCTTCTGTTGTAACTTCTATGCAAAATGAGCAAAAAACTTACGCATGTAAATAAAATGAAATGAGTGGATGGCTGAGATTTATATCAGTTATGGCATTTAGAAAACCCTGAATGTTACTGGTAAGCAGCCATCTTTCCTTTGGAAATGTAGAGATAAGACAATTGACTCCAAATCACAGAAAGAAAGAAAACCTAAGCCATTCCCATTAGCATTACTCTCTAATTCTTTACTTACAGATAGATATGTCAGTACTCTTAGACGGTTTTTGTCTCAGAAGTGTGTCTCTGTTAACAACAGAGAAACAAAGACTCATCAGGTTTCCCATGCAGTTAAAAGCTACTAAAATCATTGTAAGTTAAGCCTGAACAAACTGGTTGTAGTTAGGTATGAATAGTCATTTTTATCTCCTTGTTGCGATGAAAAAGTAGCAGGATCAAGCCAATAGCCATCTCATGGCCACTTATCATATTCTGTACAATTCAATCAGTCAGTCATCAGCCTGTTTACCAGGGTTTTATGTTGCAAAAGTAATGGTTGAAACAAACCAGTGGCATAAGCAAACATTTCTCTTGAAGCACTGGGGTAGTTTTCTAGGTCACTGGATGTCACTGGGCAGGTCCTATTCAAACAGTCAAAAATTCAGAATCTGACTTACTAAAACTCTCCACTTGCAGAGCTCCAATAATAGCAGCTAAAAAATCCATGGTTTAAGCAGTCCAAGTGGCACAGGTATGAGGAACATAGTGAATCTTATCTTAAAATTGTTTATGCTTAGATGTTCTTAACTGTAATTTTGTCAGCTTGTTACCAACTTCACACAGTATTGGTATTTTGGTTTTCACAGTTGGCATTTGTTTTAAATATAGAGAGGGATGTAAGGAAGATAAGCCTGTTTTCTACTCTTTGCTAACATGTGGTTAGATATAAGTAGTATAAGGGTGGAGTATAAGTAGTTAAGGGGGGAATGCATTGCTAGTAAATTGCTGATGCTGTTATTCCAAAAGCATTCACTACCAATTTTGGCTAGACTTTAAGAAAATTCAATCATGTTAAGGTGTGGAAAGATGAAGTGAATGCAACACAACTAGAGATATAAGTACTTCTAGATTAAACGGACGTGTAAAGACAATGTAATTTTTAATTTTCAAATTATTTCTGTCCTGATATTAGTATCTATCTAGGACATAACTGGGGTTGTTTGAAGCAGTTCTTTGAATTTAGGGTTCTTACTCATATAAGTAGTGTGATTAACTTCTGTTCCTAATTACAGTAGGGAAACCAGCCAGACCTGGAGCCTGAAGCAGCAAAAAAGTTTTGCTTCTTTTTAGGTATTTTTGTTGCTGTTAATTGTATCAAGGATGACACAGCCTGCTACTGACAAGACGTGGCATAGAAGCAGTCTTTATTCGCTATTTATTTTAGTCTACTTACTCTGTTTATATGAGTGCAGCTAGGTTTTGATTGTGGAGTAGTTTAAATGTATAATGGTGTTAGTTCCAGTTGATTTCCAGATAGATGCGTGCTGTTACATAGGAACAATTTGGGTGTACACTGTTTATTTTCCAAAGCAGTTCAGATGTGACACCAGAGGACTAATGGTGCAACCCTTCTCCTGAGTCCGATAGATTGTGGCATACCGAGTTTTTTTTTAGGGATATGTCATAGTTGTGTAGGAGGTGAAAAAATGTTTCTTCACTTCTGCCATAGTATCAGCAATGTCTCGCACGGTGGCTCTAATATGTTGACAGCTTGGTGAGTCCTGAATGCCTCCATTTGGTTATAAGGTTGAATTTTTATCCCTGTGAAGGCTTTTTTTTTCTTTTTTTTAAGTAACATGAAAATCACACAGTTTTGGAGTCTACTGTCTACTGCCATGGAAACAGAAAAGTGTCTTTAGGGGACAACTATTGAAATACCCGTTTGGGTTTTTTTTGGTCTTGTATCCCTTGTTGAGCTTTGAGAGAACATTTTCCTGATGAATCGGACCTTGGTCTTTCTGCATACTGGATGCAGTTGAGCTTTCCACTTTGAGTGTAAAGCGGCGAGTTGAGTGTGTGGCTAGTTATTCTCTCCTTGTAGGTAGGCACCGGATCAGTGTTTTTCAAACAATTGTGAGGCAGTTGACCAGTGAGCCAATTCTGAGTATTGCTAGTTTGTCTATTTACTTACTGGTATTAAGCTCCTATTTCAGGGGAAAGATGAGAAGATTGAATAATTTTTCTTTATTGGGGTCATTCAGACTCTATATTTGGAGCAAGATAGAAATTCTCCTATTTGCATTCCCACACGGGAAGGAGAAATGTGAATTTCTATAGCTCTGAAAGCCCTTTGCCACCGCCTTTGCCTGTAAACTTCAGCAGATATGCTTTTGAAAGGAAAGAAGGTTGGTTTCCAACCACCCCAACATGCAGTTGCTCAGTCCTGCCATTCGGAGTCACAGGGAATTACGCTGCCATCCTTCGACATTGTGAAATTAAGCCTGAGGGAAGGCTAGCCCTGAGGCTGTTGCTCAGTCATTTCAGTAAGATCAGCCAGCGCTGGATCTCACCTCTTGCTCCAGTGGGAGCAGTGAAACAGATACCATAGCGCTTACATGCTGCTTGGGTAACTATCTGCCTGCAAATTAAATTAGAAAAAACAGTAGAAGAGAGGGAAGAAGCTGTTCTGACTATCCTAGCAACAGGATGCAGCTACAGATACCTAACACATGTAGATCACTTATGGTATTAGATGTTAAGGTTGCTCTGGATATTTATGTGACTGCTGTGGCAAGTACATACGGTGGCGATGTGGATTCCATGAGCACCTGGACCCTTGAGGGGAAGGATATGGCTCTCTGATGTAGGCGAGGCCATAGTTATCCTTGGCTGCGCTGTGACAAAGCTTGGACTTCTGGAAGGTGTACTGCCCTCGGGCCACACCTTGAGACCACTCAGATCCCAAAACCAGAGCAGAAGTGGTTTGCAGTCTGCTTCATAAGCAGCTCCTAACAGAAGGACATAGCAGAGCATTGGAAACTGCTCTGGCTGCTTAAAAGCTTTGGCTTGAAAATCAGAGTAGTAGTAATACCAACAACTTATTAAACAAAGCTGTTCAGAAAATGACTGTACTGTCATCTGGGAAAACAAACTGACGTTTAGGTTTGTGGGGTTTTTCACTGCAAAGCGTGCTGTGTTTTCTATTTTGTCAGAACAGCATTGCCAGTCAAAGCCTGTTTTGACAGGCACATCCTGACTGGGCAGTGATGTATAGCTATATTGGTAAGACACCTGATTACCCGAGGGGGAAAGAAAATAAACCAAACAATTGAGCTATACCTATTTTGTTCCATCTAAAAAAATACAGTAGGTATACAAGACTTATTTAGAAAGTACCGTAACATGAATTATTCAGGCTTCAACTTTTGTTTTATTAGTTCTGTAATGACTCTAATCTGCCATGATCCTGCAGTTCCGTGTATTAAAACACAACCCAGGGGAATAAGAGTTGGTTTGTGACAACCAGCTACCTGACAGCAATTACATAATTTCGGTCAGTGGAGTGGAGCTGGCAGCAAAGTCAGGCTTTGCTACGGGTGGAGAGACATTTAAAGATGAACAATATAGAAATGCAGCAAACCAGCTCTGAACTTCGGGTCTATCCCTGTATCCCCAATGAATTTCACTGAGTTTATTTTTCTTACAGCTTCCTGCTACTACAGTAGAGACATAGTTGGAATTAGTTTCAGGTCTGTAAGGGGAAAATAAAATACAGCCAGTTGGTTCTGGGACTACAAGTTTGGAACCTGCTCATGACCATAAACCGTCTTTTGTACAGGTTTTGGTAAACAAAATCAGAGACTTTGATTCGATTTCACTAACTTTTGTATGTACAGAAGTTACACGCGTCTTTCAAGACTGAGATTTTAATTTTAGCACATGAAGCTGCAGAACTTGCTCCTTGTTCTGAGTTCACCACTGGAACCAGCAAGCAAGGCTGTGAGAACGGCCATTACAGCACATTAGAAGTATCCCTGGCAGTAGCAGCTACATGAACAGGCTTTTGATAAGGAGAAAGCGCGTTTAGCCCTGTGTGAAAAAGCACATTTCTGTGCATTAACCATTGATGATTCTGATATCCCTCTGGCCTTGTTTATGTGGTATAGTTTTAACTATGGAAATTTCAGAGCTGCTAACACTCAGGAGTTTATGAGCCCGTCCTTTATACTTGCACCTGACCTCTTTCTACGCTACTGCTGAAATGGACCAGTGAGGAATGAAGTGGTAAAAATTGCTAATATATCCTTAATATGGTCCATGCTGCTAATTTTGGTTTAGTTTGCCTAAGGCATATAGAGTGAGCTTAGTGGAATCTTACATAAGGTAAGATACATGGCATTGCCTGAAATCCCTCAGTCACCTGTAATGAGTTGCCTCTGGTTTTTTTTCATCGCAACTTTCCATTTCCAGACGTTTCTCCTCCCTGATTTCTTCCTTCCAAGCACACTTGACTGATAATGAACATATACTGCATTTCATTCCTGATGTTGCTTAGTAGATGCATGAAGATCAGGTACTGCAAGGGAGGGGAAACCAAGGGAGGATGGATAGAGCCACGCAAGCTACATGAGATGTAGCGAGGGACAGTGAAAACCATACGCTACATTATATATTTCCTGTAATTCATATATTTTAAAGGGAAAGTTATGTTGCGTCTACTTAGGGGATTTGAAGGGGAAAAATAATATTTGTGAAAATCCTTGTATCCTTCCATTTGAGAAACCAGGATGACCTTAGTACTTATTTTATGAATTTTTAGAGGAAACAAGGTTATAACAAATGTATCTTTCCAAGTAATCCTGCAGATACAAGGCTACTTATTTCACAGTTTTGAAAGAGTAGAAATATTTTCTGCTGTAATTAAAGACAGAGGTAGTCATGTCTTTCCAAAGGATAAAGCCATCTCTGCAAATACCTGTCTTTACCTTTAATCAGAAATACATCTGCCTTTAAGTTCACATTCACTTTGAACATAAGGGAAGATACCTACAGATTCATTAAACTTCTATGGCTTATTAGAAATAAATGCCGAAAGGTTTTGTTTGAATGGAAGCTTTTAAAAAACCCCAAGCTATTACTTGTCTCATAAGGAATCAGACTTGACTTAAAAGATAACTAAAATCATTCTTTTGGTGGAAGTTTTACTGGATGCTTACTAAAATGAGTCATGTTTGGCATCCAGACAGATTTCAGTACATTGCATAGGTCTTCCAGCTTGAATTCTTAGAGAGTTGTACTATCAAATATAAGCAAACATGCTAAATTTCAGATACGGAGGCACAGCAACATATTACGTTTAACATCAAGAGCTGTGTAGGTTAGAAAGTTCCAGTCATCATTATAAGGAAGCAGAGATAAATATGGTACATGCTTTAGCAAAATGAGTTAAGGTTATGTTTTAACAAATTGAATAGCTTCATTTATCTAAGATTTATTTTTAGCAGCGCTACTGACCATACATTTTGTAAGGATTTGTGCCACTTTGTGTTTTCACATAATGACAAAGGAGTGATGACAGTGATAAGTAGGCTTCACCTTTGCTGGAGAGGGTGGAATGGTGCCCATGTGTGTGTGCGCTAAATTTGAGATTGTTTAGTGCTTTTGTAACAGTGGTGAAACTGTGCTCTAATGGATAAGGGATTCTTTAGAAGACTTGGGTAATTTATTTCATTACTTGTTCAAGTGACCTCTTGTGCTATGTTCAGTTGCATTTTCTTTGTTCTTTATGCTTGTAATTATAATTGCTTTTTTTAAAAAAAAAAAAGCGAAGCAGTTATTTAGGACTGTGTATCATCATCAGGGGAAGGAGAAAAGAATTAACCAAATATTTTATGGTGAGCAAGTAAAGTGAAATTGTCACGTGTCTGCCACAATCCTTCTTCCTAGAAAGATGAGCTACATTTTTTCTGATGTTCTGGTAGAGGTTGTTGGACCGATATTTTGATTTTACCTGAAACTGTTTTACTGTTCTGTCATGTTTGGTCAATTGCCAAGCTTCCATCAGAACAGGATAGTTTTGTTAAAATGTCTGTTGGAAAAGTGTCTTGGGGCTGGAGAATTTTTTTTGTTGTTGTTAAACCCCAGGATGTAACAAGCAGCTCTGTGGCTCGAGCACTCTCGTACCCTGTGGACATTTCAAGTCTGAGTTCCTGCTCACTTTGGTTCAGACAAAAAGCCTTTAACCTGAATCTCCAGTGGGTGCTGATTGCCAGGCTGGTGGTTATTCCTGTGTGAGTAACTCTGGTATTGTTTTTCCCTTCTTTTTAATTTTTCTTGAAGAAAGCTTTGTTCTGGGCTTTATCCTGAAAAATTGTTTCACTACAGGAACATTATTTTCTGCTTAATCTAGCTGGAAAGCTTTTTCAAAATACAATGTCGTAGTCAGAGAAGAGGTGACTGCTGTTTGTTGTCAATGCCAGGACAGAGAGTGTTTTGTGGTGTGGAGTGATGGTAGTTGTAGGACAGTTGCAGAGATGGAAGCTCATTCTTGGTTGATGAGGTGAAAAGAGGATTACTGCAGAGCACAGGAGAATCTTTATTTCATCAGATGATTTTTAATATTTGCTAGGCAGATAACCAAACCAAAAAGATCTCTTCAGTGTCTTAGAAGCATTTTCTGCTAAACAAAGGCATAAATTTCATCCCCTTGAGGTTTACTTTATGCACTTTCCCACATCCACATGCTGATTTTGGACATCATTTGGACTAGTTGAGTACCCGTGGCACCTGTACACTGGCGTTACCTGTACACTATGATAGGGAGCTAGATCTTTATGCAATCTGCTTGTTTCTGTTGAAAGATCCCATAAACTTGTTTCTTCAAGGGACTGAGTAAGACAGATGTCAAGTAGGACAGGGAAGTAATTTCTCTTCTGGAATGTTGTGGGTGAGTGTCATAGAAGCAGAGGGTCTGTTCCCCTTCAGGTGTGTCTTTCAGGGAAGATTTAGCTCTTACCACGTCCTTAGACTTCTGACTTTAAGGTAGTCATCTTAGTTCTTTGGAGAGAAACAGAGTTACTGAGCACATTCCCCTATTCTCCCTAATAGGAAATAATTTTTTGTTAAGGCCAGCTTTGAAAAAGTTCTGCCTTCAGGATGGCATTTCAAAGGGTTTTGATATTGACTGGATTCAGACGACTCACAACATTTCTCAGTGAAGTTTCATTGCAATCATCTCTTACATCATTGATTATTTGTTGTGGTCATTTACCATTGAACTGGGACATTTTTCTGGGATATTTTGATTCCACTGAAATTCCAGGAAAATGAAAGTGTGTTTTCCAACCAATGAATTGGTGGCCATGGAGCTTCTCTAGACTCTCGGGATGAGATTGACCTGATCAAGTGCAAATTCCTGCTATGTAGACACCAAAGCTGGAGCAACTTACAGGTTCATATTTTGGCTGTCATTCAGTTAATGAGAAATATTTATTTCTGGGGTGTAATTCATGGCACCCTGAAACTGATGGCTCCACTAGCTGTGAAGGGAGGACTACATCAGACATAACCTCTAGAAGTCTTCATGACTCTAGTCGTAGAGTCTACTGTAGAAGTAGGTTGCTCTGTCTCCTGAGATGCTGCATGGCAGGCCTGAGGAGAGCTGAGACCCACAATAGTACTGTGGGTCCCAAAACCAAGCTCTCTGCCTCTTGAAAGCCTCCCAGTCTCCGTTGGCTGGGCAGGCAGCAGGCTGCCTGGCAGAGCTGTGAGCCTGAGCCTTTGGGAGCCTCCCCTTGCATCGCAGGGGCAGCTCAGCTTCCCAGACAGTCTCCAGCTCTCAAGACCTGAGGAAAAAAATGGATTCTACTCTCACAGAGAAGCTGGATTTCTAAAGAAAGAGGAGTGTTTTCTGGTGGAATAAGTAGATTTTGAAGTCTAAAATTTCCCAACATTTACCTTGTGGTTGTCTCCCACTTGTATTGATAAAAAAAAAAATCTGATTATCTTGATTTTAGCTCTCATCACTAACATTTATCTTCTTTTAATGTGACTGGAGTACAGATGTTTCTGTGGAAAAAAACCTGAATTGTTTACTAAAGCTTAGTTATTTAGAACATTTTGAGAACTTCAACATTTTAGATTTTTGCTGGTGTCCCAGCACTATGTAAGGTAATCTTCATACTAATTTCCAGTTTACTCAGCTTTAAATATCTCAGGAGTTTAAGAAAAGTCTTAGAGCTATTTACAGTGTACAAATGCTGTCGTTAGAATGCGTTGTGACTTTTCAAAGGAGACAATTCCATTGAGAAACTATTTCTTCTGAACACCACCTATCCAGTAGTTAGCATGAATTGTCAAAAATATAATTTTACAGCAGGTTATTTTATTTGGAATTGTTTGGAAACTGTTGACAAGGGTTTCTTCCCCCTCCCCCCCCACTGCATTCATCACTAGATATTAAACTGCTGGGGAAAGATTTTATAAGCTGTCATTCTGCTACATGGATAGAAGGCTTCTAATAAGTGATGTCTATTTGTGCTGACATCTATTTATTTTATTAACAGTGGCAAGCCTTTTCCCCTTGCCTTTACTTCCCCCACTCTGAATTCCTCTATTTAAATCCTTCAATTTGCCTCAACAGTGGGTTTAATACTGTCTAACACAAATAAACACACTCACTTTAACGTAAAACTGAGGGTAGTAATTGGCTTCCGACATACTTGTAAATAGTGGTTTCTATTTATCCAGTTGTTAATTATGTCTTTTCCAGTCATATTAAGTCCTTTTGTATAGCCTGGTAGGGGCATCCACATCCTGGAGTAAGATGCAGAAAACCTCATTTTTATTGCTGCTTTGGACAAAGCATCTGTCCTCCTTGTGCTTCTGTTTTGCTGTCTGTAAAGTGAGGGTGATGCTGGTCTCCTGTGTTTAGACTCTGCCTGGAAATCTGCTGGCAGCAAGGTCTTTTTACTGTGACCTTGCAAGATGAGGCCAGTGCTCATCCTCCTCCAGGAACCTGCCCCAGCGCCCTGGACCAGCCCAGTCCCCTCCGAAGTGGAGCCTGACCCACACCCCTCTCCTGATGGAGCCCTCTGGGCTTTGCCCACGGGGCCATCCTCATTAGAGTCTACAGAATGTTGTAAACAACAGGACACATCCAAAATCTTGTAGATACCACATTTTTTTTAACCTAGATACAATGGAAGCAGCCTGTCTTTACTTTGAACTTGAATAATAATTTCAATGAATAACTAACTGTATGGCCTTTAAAATATTTATGTCAAAATATTCAAAAGTAACCATGTTCTAAAAATAAAAAAAAAAAAGCAAACTAGAAATACAGAGGCAACTTGTGACGCAATTTTGGGCAGAAATTAAAAACTAACTTTGGTTTGCTTTGCATTAGAGCTGGATGTCTGGAGATTTCAGGAAGCAGTCGAGGAAATCCAACAGAGGACACTTGTCCTCTTTGAGTGCACGACACTTTCCCAACGGAAAGGGTGTAGATTCTGTGCTTATGAGAATTTGAATCTGGTAGTAATACTCTGCTTCCTCGGTGTCTCTGCATTTCCAAATAGGGAAATTATATCTATGATGAGGTCTTTACATTTTTGGGTCCCTTCACATACATCAGAACTACTCTGGTAAGTGAAACCAGAAGCCACAGAACTGAGCCCATTACCTCAGGTGTGCCTCTGCTTTAGATGGGATATTTGATAGGACAGGACTATTTTTAAAGGTGCTTTTTTTTCCGCAAGCTTGTTGATTCTAAAATGCAGAACCCAAAGCAATAAGAATCTTCACAAACGTGTTATTTTAACCATGTTGCTCTTTGTAGGAGGAAAAGGGGTGAACCTGGATGCAATCTGGAGTAAGCTTTTTATTTTCAGATAGGCATTTTACAATTTTTATTACTATTATTTTTTCCAGTTTTGAAGCAAGTCTTTATATCAAGTTGTCAGTCAATTTCATTTTAAAATTATAAAATTGCACTCATCTTTGAAATGAAATATTTAGTCTTTGACTGAATTAAATATTTCATTTGTCAGGAAACAAAGGATTTAAATTCTGAGTTATTGATGATTTTGTTTGTTTTGGTGTGGCCCAATGTTTCTTCAACTGTCAGTGGTACGCCATTGCTCACTTTGGCCTATTAGAGAAGAATGGAAAAGCTTTTCATCCATTCCGGTTTGCTTTGTATTTCAAAGTTTCTTTTTCTTTTATTTTGGGAAACTACAAAAAAAATGTGTTGATCTTGGATTGAAAAACAAAGGCCAGCCATTCTACTTCCAAGCAGTTGCTGGTGCTTTGGAGACTCAGATCCAAGTCCTTTTTCAGCTGCAAACATCCTGGGTGACCCCATGGTTCCTCCATTCACATCATCCAGCTTCAGACTCCTGTCTTCGGCGTCAGGCGCCCTGAGTAGTTCATGGCCTTTCAGAGCACGAGTCAGGGCGCTCATCTTAGAAACCTGAAGTCATTCGGCGTAAATAGTGTCTGAGCCGTGTGTGTCAGTCCTTCTCGGGAAGGCAAGTTCTCTACTTACTGTTGCAATAAAGAAGAACCTGCTGAAAAAAAACCAAAACAAACCCTGTTGCTTTGACGATACAGTGGCGAGGGCTGTACGGTTACCTGAGGCAGGGAATGGCCCAGCATCTTCAGCCCTTGTACCGAAAGCAAAGTCGTTGCTCAGCTGCTTTCCAGTGTCGGGCGCTTCCTTTGCTGTCTTGTTATGTTCCCCAGAAACAGCTGAAACGACACTTTGATTATAAACCCTCAGGTTCCTGGTTTGTCTGCAAAATACACACTACGAAAAGATAGCAGGGGAATTTTGCAGCAGCGTGCAGCTGACAGCGCGTTAGTCGGGGCCATGGGAGCTTTTACCTTCTCCTTCCCCTTTCCTCCTCTTCCTTCTCTGGCAAACCCACACTTTGCATACAGCTAAAAATAATTTCTTAGAAAAATTAGGTGTCACCCACTTGATGGGGCCACGGGCACAGATTTTAGCAAAGAACCTAATAAAGTATAATTCAGACCCATACATGGCCCTCCTCTGTGTGTCTAGAAAAGGGGGTCTGGGTTGTGTGTCAAATCTGAACACGGTTTATGTCGGAGATTTCTGCTGTATTTCAGTGTAGAAATAGAGAACTACATCCAAGGCCTGTGCAAAATAAACAAAGATTTCCACTATAACATGAGCTTGGTTGAAAAGGAAGTAGATTAATTTCAGACATCTTTCGGAATTAGTAATATCCTTTCTGTTTTTTTGTTTCTTTTTTTTTTTTTTTAATTATTAATATCTTTTTTTTTTTTTTGTTTTTTTTTTTTTTTTTTTTTTTCCTGGCTGCACTTACGAGCTGGTGAGGCTTGAATTTCTGTCCTGATAAAAAGTAAAAGTGTTAGGTATTTCATGCTACACTACAGTGTTTCTGAAGTGTATGTGTATGTGCACTGGGGGGGTGTTATGATACTAAACCGTGCAGCATTTCACCTGCAGTGTTACACGTGAAGCACTAGCAACAGCTCTGTTTACATCAGAGTGGAGCAACCCTTGGACTGCACATCAGACAGCCCAAGCAAGAGCATTTGCCCCCGCCGTGGGAAGCTCAGGACCTGGGTTGTGACGCTAAAGAAAGCAGAGGGAAACGTTCAGTCGAAGGCTGTGGTTCAGACAGTATTGCAGCATAAAATTTGCGCCACTTGTTGCAGGTGCTCAGTGATGTATGGGGTGACAGCAGTACTGTCACTACCGCGTCACCAGGAGGGGGCAAAAGTTGCTGTGGAAATCCCGGGGACAGATTTCCTGCTTTCCATACTCTAATCTTTTAGCTTCAAATAACATTTAAGTTGTCACTATAATAGATGTGCAGGAAACATAAGAGATTTAAAGGGAGTTTAATATTAATATTCAGAAAAGGTTGTAATTTGTTCTTTAGGAGCACACCTAGAATAGACTCGTAGAACCATTTAGGTTGGAAAAGACCTTTAAGATCATCAAGTCCAACCATTAACCTAACCCTGCCATCCCACCACTAAACCGTGTCCCTAAGCACTTCATCTACCCATCTTTTAAATACCCTCAGGGATGGGGACTTGACCACTTCCCTGGGCAGCCCGTTCCAATGCTTGAACCTGTTGCCTTGTCTGAGTGCTGGCTCGCAGGGCAGAGCCTCAGTCTTCACTGGGGCTAACAAGATACTGCTGCAGTACAAGCAAACGGATCTGGAGAATGAAATCGCTCTCAGTTTCTGTTTAAAACATGCTAGCTGAATGTGTGTGTTCTGTAAAGCAATTTTCAGGACAAGCTTCAAAGTAAAGGGTGGAGTGGAAACCTGGTGTGAGAAAAGTCAGCAGCTGATAGTTGAGGATGTTTGTCAAACCAGTTTGAATTTAGTTGTGCCCATATGGCTGCATTTTTATAGTATAGGTGGGTCTCCCAATGCAACGTAAGAGTTCATGAGCGGCTCTCTGGGTCAGACTGTAAGTTTGGAGGAGTTGAGCCCTGGGGTAGAAGGGCTCATCCAAAGGCTTGAAAGCATTAGTGTCTCCAGGGGGTGAATAGGCCTGAAGAGCACATGATAGATGTTTTGCGTGGATAAGTAAGCTCTCTTGGGTGTAATTCATTCAGTGCATTTTTGACCTGTTATTCAGAATGAAGGAAGTCATGCCTAGAGCTGCCTGTTTCTCCCCACTCCTTCTTGAAGGAGTTCAAAATCACTAGGTCAGGGGCAGATGCCCATGCCTGGTCAGAGGAACGTCACTTGTTATGTCACTGGAAGACAGGAAGGACAGATCTGGAATTTACCTCATTTCATATCTTCACACATTTAATTGGGCATCTGTAATAAATTAAGAGATGATGCCAGACTTGACCAGGAATGATGCTGGTGTAACTGGTTTTGGCCAAGCAGACAGTGAAGGGAGGAGCCATTATCAT
>NW_009260502.1:362977-368401 GCF_000687185.1 Egretta garzetta | reverse complement strand
GTTCAGCAGACTTGAGGAATATGTTTTGGTTTGGGGTTTTTTTTGCCAGTTTTGTATTACACATCTTGGGAGAAAACACACATTCGGAACTGCCATGGATCTTCAGTCTGACTCACCACTCTGCAAAATGCATGTGATCACTGATGAAGTTGCTGGTAGCTTTGGCTCAATGTGCTGATAGACTTCTGTGTATACAACCAGACATTATAGACTGTGTGTTATTTCCTCATAGCTATGAGGTGGAGTTTGTATCTTCTGTTAAGCGCATAGTTAGCCTGAAGAGAACCTGAATGCTTCTATAAATTTGTGAAGGAGGGTATATGTGACTGCTGGCATATTTGTTTTATTTTTTTACATTTACAAATGTGTTTTGTTATTCAAATTAATATGTGATTGGGCAGCAGGGAGGAGGGCTGTCTTCTTATGCCCTCTTGACTGCGCAGCATAGTTGGAGATGCACAGCTGGGAAACGATGCTGGACCAAAGAGTACAGCAGGTAGAGAGTGAAAGACAAGATGTGAGAAAGAGGGCAAGGAGAGGCTGTCACCTGAACAGGTTAAAAAAAGTACAGGTGGTAGATGTATAGCCAGTTCCCCATGGCGAGAGAGCTGGATTGGAGGCAAAGCAGGATGAAAAAACAGATCATGAAGTCACTGCAAAAATGCACTAGATAGGATGGGAGATTTCTTATAAAACTCTTAATTATTTTTATTTCACTTTCAGGTTATGTATTTAAAAGCTATTAGTTCTGGCTTGTGTTCTAATAAAATTTAGACTTAGAGATTCAAAGCCCTTTCAGTGTTTTTGAGGTATTTTGGGGCAGGTCTCCATCAAAGCATGAACGTGCTTTGAGCTCCTCCAAAATGCAGCAAAAATTCGGAATCTTGTGAGACTTTATAGAACACTTCCTTTTTTTTGTCAGTGAACAGCAGGTTTAGTTCATGGTGCCAGTGAGAGGCTGGGTTAGTCTCTGCTGGTTGTGTCTCCACCATATCATCAAAAGACTCGGAACTGGAAGGTTTACCTCTTATTAGTGAATAATCGAGTTGGCCTGGACTGGTTTTGCTTATTTTCTCATAGATGCCATGAGTATAATTCTGCTTAGTTTCTGGTTAATAGCTAAATATCTGGATGAAACAGCTTTTCCAAGAGAGCCAGAGAAATCTAGGTAGAGTAAATGGTTTGGTTTTGTTTGGGTTTTTGTGGTTTTGTTTTCCTCTAGGAGCATTAGTTGGCATAAAAGGAGTCTGCCGCTTATAGCGATTTTTTTCTTGCTAGCATCAGTCTCGAAGCAAGAGCAGTTCCAGAGAGTCAAGGCTGCTTGTGCTGAGGTCCCTCAAAAAGGATTTTTTTGAGTGACTGCCTGTCACAGTTTTCTGTGATCTGTCCTCTATCATCAGTGTCAAAAATCTACTGATTTCCTTAAAGCCTAGCTCCTGGGGCCATGTCACTTCATAAAAGTTTGCTTGCTTTTTGTGTATTCCAAGTTTTCTTGGATAGCAGAGTTGGAGAGAAGACAAAAAAACCTTGAAGTTGTGGCCCGAGTTAACCTCGAACTCATAAAACAAGCAGGGAGAGCATCCAGTAAAGAGGCATGGCTTTGTCGTACCGATGGTAGAAGAATTGTGTCTGTAATTCTGAATTAGAAATGGTACAGACTGTGTTCTTCAAGTACAAGGGATTATTTTCTTGTCACACTGGCTGAAGATCAGTTTTCCAAGATGCTTCTCTTAAGATATCTGAGTTGTGTTTAATACCACAGATTATGAGGCCTTGCAGTGTGTAGGCTGAACAGGACTTGTCTTTCTCACAGGGAGGATCTGGAGAAAATGTGATCTCGGGAAACCAAAGCAGCCATGCATTCCTCCTCTTTCTGTCTCTCCGTCTCACTGCATTCTCACAAATAAAACACACAAGTGCTTGCATGTACAGTAGAATAAAGTATAGGAAAATCTCTGCTACTTCTTCAGCAGGTCCCTGGTTAAATAGCATTCCAGAGTAACACTTAGTTACACTCCAAAAATGAAAGAACAACTGAAATATTTAGTATGACTTGCTATTTTCTGGTTCAAGTAGTTCTTAATAGTCTGCTTCCTATAATTCATGACATTTCTTGGGTACATAATTTGTTAAAAAAAAAAAAAGCAGTAGATCCTCGATTATACTTTCTTGGTGGTATTGCCTGGCTTTCAATTCTGTTGCTGTTAGAGATTTTGGAGATTAAACTGAAAATAGCAACCCTTTGTGAAAGAGCAATGGAATGTTATAAAAACGTTAAATAATTATTAATGGTACCATATGTATAATGATATTAAAAATTCTTTTGTAGAGCTTCCATATGAATTAATGCCAGTGCATTCACACTTTCCCACACA
The DNA here is from genome assembly GCF_000687185.1 of Egretta garzetta. Taxonomy (NCBI): domain Eukaryota; kingdom Metazoa; phylum Chordata; class Aves; order Pelecaniformes; family Ardeidae; genus Egretta; species Egretta garzetta. The sequence continues at coordinate 366,026 of NW_009260502.1, read as the reverse complement.
AATATTTTTCTAAATAAATAAGGTATTTTATTCATATTAACAGTGCAAACTTCAGCTTGTCTGATGGGACGGACCTCTGTAATCTTGCTTTATACAAAAACAATAAAGATTGTCCCTAACTAATAAGAAATACAGAAATACATTTATTTCCCTTTCATAATGGGATTATCCGTTTCTCAATCAATTTTCCTTTCGTCCTGGCCACATATCTTTGGTGTCCTGTATCTCCAGTAATATTACTTGTTTGCGAAGAGGGCTGAAATGTAATTTGCGTTTAACAGTTCTCATTTTGCTGGGATTTTATGTCTTTGTAAACAAATGTATTGTAAGACCCAGAGACAAAACGTCAGTGCACACAAATGGAAGGGAGCGCATTTTGCAGTTAACATAAAAACATTTGCAATACAAAGGCAAGGACGCCAGCACAAAGGGTACGATGCCGGGCTTTCAAGAAAAGCAACCATTTTGCAGAACTCTGACCCACTTTCATAGTTTACCAAGAAATTTCATAAACGCTGTGGAAGTGGTGATGACAATGACAGCACAGGAACGTAGGAGGACTCTCTGTCTCTCTTAAATGCGCTCTCAAAGCGAGGTTCTGCGTGAGACGGGCTTGTGATGTGAGGCATGAACAGACAAAAAAGTAGAGTTAAAAATAAACACTGAGGTTGAGTGCCCAGTAATCATTGTGAGGACAGAAAAATAAGTGAGCACAGAGAAATAGGCTCACAAAGCCACCGCTTTTCAGAATAAGTACTATTATTACTTATGGGAACAGGGAATAATGGAAGCTATTGCTTTTCTGAGTTCACATTATATCCTTTTCCCCTCTGTCCTGAATAGAGCAAAACTTTCTTTTACAAATACATTTCAAGTTTTTCGTTAAACTTCAGTTTTCTGATGTGTATTATGAGATATTGAAAACTTTATTATTAAAATCAGAGAGCACTAGCATATAAATATCCATATTTTATCAATTCCTATTAACAATGAGAGAAAGTAAAAACATTATCAGAAACTTTGAAATATTGAGATACCAGGTGACAGGAGAGTCAAAACAATAAAGAAGTTAGGCGTCTATAAAAATTTTGAATACAAGTGCTGTATCATAAGAACAGCGGAAGAGTTTAATAATGAAGGAACATTACGGTTTTAGATGCCTATTTAGGATTTTATCACCTTTAAGTGAAGTACAAAATTCTGCATTTTGAATTCCCCATTGCTTTAGGAAGCTTGCTTTTGTGATTGTGTAACATGCATATCAGAGGATCCTGCACATTTACGTGCTGGAATGACGATGCAAAACTTGCCAAAAAACAAGGCGAAAGGAGTGTAATGCCATCATCTGTACTGACTGTACCTGTTAGAGCACCATTGCGATGGGGCATAAACAGTATGCTTGAGAAGAAGACAACTTTTGGAAACTGGGAAAAGCGTTACAGCAGGAACTGAAATACTTGAAATGAGAATTCAAAAAGGAAATGGCATTTTACGTGGGATTTGGCCCCTCCTTCTAGAGCTGAATGGCCTAGTGGAAAATGTTTCTAAAATACCAAGTAGTACTGGCACATGCTTAAAGTTTTGAATAGTATCCAGATAGTAATCTGAAGCATCAATGGGTTTCTGCACAGAAGCCAGTGAAGGGCTTGAACTGTGGTCTAGGGGACGGGCTCTAATACCTCCCATAATGGGTAGAGAGAAACTGCGAGAATCCCAGTCCAAAACTCCACACAACACTATTGTCAGGGTACTCTTGTGTGAGAAGTCGGGAAAAGTGGCCTTTGACATGTTCCAAGCCTTACGAACTGACTGGGAGACAGCTCTGGAGTGGTGAGGCGCTCTGTGCTTCAGGTGGCTGTTTTGCTTCCCAGCTTCACAAGAAATCTGGGGGTTGCAGCTTTTGGGGGGTTTGATCTTTTTTTAAATACTAGTATAGATTATAAATGTTTTTGATATTTCAAATAAAGTTTAGTAGATGAGGGAGAAGATTCCTAACAAATGCCGATCATAACATCAGTGAGCAAGAAATGACAGTCAAGTCATGGAGAGTATTGGAGCACCAGAAATCTTAAAAAAAAAGGATCCCTGATTTATTCTGGACCCGCATGAGCGGTGATTTTAGTATCAAAACATCCAAAAGTAAAAACTGCAGGAGAGAAATGCAAAAAATAAAGGGCTGGTAAAACATGAAGGAGCTGGAGCTACCAGTTCTGAACATGAGTTTGATGCTATGCTATCTGAGCAGAACGTACCTCTAAATACTGGCTTTCATTTGACTCGCTGAGCAACTCATTTTGTGGCAGATTGGTAATTGGCTGGACAGCGCAGTTTATTCTCCATAAGAATGTGAGTTGAGATGCGACTAACCCACCATTAAGCATTTGCTTGTCAGCTGAAACAGGCTTTTATTTAGTACCTTTGCTCAAAAGAGGGAGTAAGTAAATAATGACAGGCAAACAAAGCCCTCCTATGGTAAAAACTAAAAATTAAAACTCGGGTGAATGCTAAGGGATTCATTTTTCATGGTGTTAAAGCACAGTGGGCTTATTCACCATTGTTCTTTTAGCATTGTAAATTCATCTATGTCTGAACACAAAGGTAAAATCCTTAACACCTGTATTTAATGAGTTTGTCCCCTTGTTTATTTTAAACCTATAAAATTTATAAAGAGATGTGTCCTGGCAGCCTGTGGGGATGGGGAAGGAGATGCTAAAACCACTCTGTCTGCGAACAGAAAATATTCTTCATTCAAAACATAAAGTGTCATAATTGTCCAAAGCAAGAGCTGCACTCAGCCTGTCATGCATTAATGCCAAAGCCGTTTTTGTAGCCTCTGTTCGAGGGAGAAGACAACTTAATTAAACTCGGCCTTTGTTGAGGATATCAGAAAAGCTACTGACAGAGTGTGCATGCTAACTGCAGTCGCGCATCCTACCGTCACCACCGACAAGGAAATAAAAGCAATAAAAGTGGCTGCAAGTGGCCGCTGTCATGCAGATTCCTGAGGCTTGTGTTGCTTTGTCCATTCGGTACAATGTCTCTGAATTTT
>NW_009260502.1:342910-362908 GCF_000687185.1 Egretta garzetta | reverse complement strand
AAGGTGTTTAAAATTAAATAGAAACGGTATTTTTCTCATAATGACCTCGCTGTGGCAGCTAGGACTTTAAGAGAACTAGTAGCAAAACACCTATAATAAAATCACGAGAGCTGGGAACTCTTTGGTGAGGTCGTCTACTCTCATCCTGTTTGTTTGTGTGTTATTATTTTGCTGTATCCTCTTGCTGTTCCCTTTCTCTTTCATGTGGGAAGAAAAAAGGCATGTGTGGGGTGCAAAGGGCAAGAGTAATTGCTGCTCTGTCTACCTGCATCACTGCGGCGGGAGTGAAAATGCATAAGATATCCAGCGTGCCTGCAGGCAGGCAGCATCAGTCTTCTGATGGTGTTTCTGGGCACTGCTGGTTGCTCCTGCTTTCTAGCAGACAATAAAAAAAAAAAGTGTGGTCAAGAAGGATTTGAGAAACTCGTTTGTAAAGCATCTGAAGCTGAGACTGTCCCTGTAATATTATTAAGTGACAATGGGTAGAAAAAACACTATATAGAAATACAGGGACTAGTGGATTTCTCCTCTCTGCTTGCTGCCCAGGTGTTTCAAAAAGGACCTGAAAAAGTCATTTATCTTTCTGCAAGGAGAAGAGATAAATTCCTTGCCTGACAGGACTGTCTGCTTTGTCTTGGAGATATTTACCTTGAGGCTGTATGGAGTAGTCTTTTTGACTATTGCTCATTATGACTTGCATTGAGATTAATGAGTCACTTCATACAACTCCATCGCTAAATCTGGGTTGCTTTTTGGCTAAGAGCAGAGAAATACCATGTCTCTTTGTCCAGTTCCCCCAGTTTTTTTGAGCGCTGTTCAGCTAAAACATTTAGTTGTTATTTACTTTGATTTGTAGATCCGAAGTGCTGTGATATATATTAACTACATATTACGATCAAGAACTAGTAAAAAATGCTAGATTAAATTACTTGTCAGGAGTAAAAATTTTAATCTTGCTAAGGAGAGGTAGAAATTTAAGGTAGAAAATATGTTCTTAGGAGGGTGGGTAAAAAAGGTTCTAATAATCCACAGGAAAAAAAATAAAAAGAAAGTTTTGGTTGCTACATTTAATGGGAAAAGGAAAAAAAAGGAAAAAAAAAGTCCACAGAGATCTACTTTGCACAATGAAAATATTAATTAGTGTCACATTATTAGTAGTAAATTCCAGTTTTCAATGAAACTTTCAAGTGGAAGAACCATGTTTTGGGACAGTTTTGTTCAGTTCTCTGACAAATGAAGCCACTGTATACATGTGAGATGTAACACATGATTAGCATCCTCTGGTCTCGTGCTGTAATAGTTATTTGGTGTTATTGGACTTGAGTGAACAAATAAATGGGGGATTCATACCCTGTCTCATCACACATAGCCAGAAATACTGGCTGAAATGCACAGCTATTCACCAAATTATTTTTGTTCAAATATAATTTTGGATAGCTGGTAAAGCAGGGTTAACTTTAAATAATACTTTTGGTGAAAATGTAGACAAATGATTGTGCAATTTCTTGGTGGAAAGTAGATTTTATTTGCGAATTTAGAAAAATTAATAGAATGAACATAAAGAACAACTTTGAAAGTCACTACTAAGTTTCACATTTTTCCCTTCAAACAGTAGAAGTAAACAGCTGGTGAGAGTGAGTTGACTGTACTTTGCCATCCTATGATACTTCTTGGAGCTAGAAGTCCTAATAAAGAATCATTTATTCATGATTCTTTGGGTGTGGAAACGGCTTTTAAAAATACTGATATTTTTCCTGTAAATACTTTTTACGGCTCTAGTTTTAATAATATTTAAAAAATATTTTTCTTCAGTCTTTTAAGATGCCATTTTACTGTGTGTAAAGCAAATATGTTTAAAAACACCAATTTGGAAGTGCACACTGAAAGCATGCTTTGGTAGGAATAGTGCCTGTGTAAGAGGAACTCACTTTTCATATTTAAATTACGAAAATACTTTTGAATCATCTGATGAAGTTGATTGAGACACTAACTTCAGAGAAAATACTGTGTATTCTGTTTATGAATTTTAAAAATATTTGGGTTTGAGTATTCTTATATAAAGACAGAGAAACTTTTGCTAATGTAAAAGTTCATGGAAAGCAAAATTTGCAGTTAAAAGAAAAAAGAATTTGTAATGTGCCTATATGTTGATCATCAAATGCTTATATTATTTATTTCCATGCCTCAAAAGTCTTACAGTGTTAATATTTATGGTAACAGTTTTAATAGTATTTACAGTTTAATCTTATGTTTTTAATTTAGATGGGTTTATTGTTTAAGATGACTTTGAAATTTGAACATTCAAGAAAAAATTAACATTTTCATAATCATTTCATGGAACTGAGCCTCTGTAGAAAACTTCAGAGCATTCCACTCAGCGGCAGTTTTGTTTATTAGTGTTTATTTTCACCTCCCCTTAGGATACTGTAAGTAACCCAGCATGATTGACTATGAGAGCAATTATACACAAATTCAAGGAGGGTTTTATATTCTGGCCACAGGGTTGCATGGAAATAATTTCTGTCTTCCTCAGAAGTTCACCTGTTCATTTTATTACATATCTGTCTCAAAGTCTGTACGATTTCAGATCATTATTGCGGAGCTAAGCATGATAACGACATAGATGCTTTCAATGCCAATGTCCCCACAAGTTCATGTACTGGCTGCCTGGGGTTGGGCCTAATAGTTTATGTTTAACAATATTAATACCAATATCACACAGAGGCAGTACTGTTGATTTTTTTAAGATGCCACATCCTCTTCCTCAGCACTGAAAGAGTTCTGCAGCAGCTTAATTTGTGCTTTGCTAAGGCACCATCCTTGAGGTGAATCATAAAGTTGTGGCTTGGCAGCCCCTGCCCAATTCTCGGCAATTTTCATAAATGAAGAGTATTAAACAGGGTAGTTTAACTGTTCAGCTACCTGAATTTCCCATATACTTTTAGCTTACTAAGGGTTTTTTCAGGTTTTTTCCTCTGTTGAAGGAGGGTTACGTCTTACCCTGACTGTGGATGTTATTCCCTGGGGTGGTGGGAGAGGGCAGGTGAATTACATCTGCTTCTAGGTTGGTAAAATATTTTGGGAAGTCTTCAGATGGGACTGTTACAAAATACTGCCAGATGAGTTTAATTACTTTTGGTAGAGAGTAAAAGAAGACAGACCTTTTCCTCCAAGTGTCCTTAAAACTTAAGTTACTAACACATGATACGAGTAGGGGTTTTAAAATGTTTTGTTAGTTTCTGTAAGGCTCTATACTCATTGCTGAAGTCTAAAATTTATTGCAGGGCTTAATCTGGTTTAAGTTTTTTGACTACGGGCATTTGGGGTGGTGTTTTTTTTCTGTGTTTTACCTGCGTTAATTACAACAGAGGATGTTGGAGGCAGAGAACAGGACATGCAACTGGCATAATAATACTCTGCGGCGAGATTTTTCTCTATCTCCATCAGGACCCATCCTGTTGTAGTACTTTTAAGATGGCAATGCTGCTTCACCAAGCTTCCTCCTACCATGAGAGAAGTAGGGATAACTCTTGGAAAAAGTTTTGAGGCTAGTGACAAAATATGTTTGTCTTTCAGATCCCCAGCTCAAGGGTATAGTGACCAGGTTATATTGCAGGCAAGGCTACTACTTGCAAATGCACCCCGATGGAAGTCTCGATGGAACCAAGGATGACAGCAGTAATTCTAGTAAGTGACTGCCCCTGGGGAATGTCTTAATCGCACACGCAGATTGCATCGCTCGAGTGTGTACCTGCAGACGCAGCGTTAATGCCTTTGGAGGGGTTTCTGAATGTTTTGTTGAAAGGAGGAGGGTTCTGTCCATTCGGAGCCTTATGACCGCCAGCATGGCTCGTGCAGGACGTTGGCCTAAATGTATTCCCTTCGAAGGGGAAGGCGTAAGTGCCGATGGATCTCGGGGGTAAAATATTTAGGCCAATGGTTGTCTTCTGGTAGTTTTCTAAAAATGGTACAATTATATTAAAAATACTTTTATAAAAGCTATGTATTTAACATAACTTTCTTATCTTCAAAAAAATAACAAAAAAAAAAAAAGAGATGGAAACAAAAATTCCCTGAAAAGTCTGATCATATAGACCCTGATTCAGCAAAGGAATTAAGTGTATGCCTAACTATCAAAGTCCTGCTTAAAACCCATGCTGAAGTACCTTGCTGAATTGCGGCTAAAGATCCTACAGTCCCTATCCTGGCAAGAGTTCCAATGGTTTTAAGAGAATTCCTGCCAGTGTTGGGACTGCAACAGTGGCAGTTTTCAAAAATACTCCAAACAAAAGTGGTCTTGAAAGGCCGTGTGGGTCGCTGCTTTGGTACTCTTTTCCTATGATACTGCCACATATTTTCATTCAATGAACATGTATGTGTTTGATAACATCAGCTGCAAATGGTAATTAAGCAAACCTGTTCTTACTCTAGAAACAGTTGATTTTTAGTTTTCTGTTTAGCAGAGAATATTTGTATTTTGTTTGTTTTAATGATAATGACATATTTAAGTAACGTATTTCTGTGTGATCTTGAGGTTTATTTTAAGCATTTTTAATATAAAAGATTTATCTTCTTCTTATGCATATATAAATAAGGCTTTGGTTTCCGTAGAAATGTTGGAATTAGGCTATAGAAATTAAGGGATTTGAGGTTTCTGCTTTCCTTCGGTTAGAGGTCCCTGTTTTATCTGCTAATGCACAGCTGTCATTTTTAACACATTTCATCAACAGATAGCATGATCGTCTTTTATTGTTCTATTTTCTTTTTAGAATTGAGATAAAGAATTGATTCATCTATTTTGATGTGTATTTCTCTGCTTGTTTTCCAAGTGTTTTCCTCCCCCCACCCCACCCCATTCTTTGTTTCTTCTCTTCCCTCGGTGTTTTCCTCTCTTATGCCCACTTCTGTATTGGTCTAGATGCTAAATCCTTGTACAGACAAGATCATTATTGCTTTTTGTATAAGCTTTGGCTGTAGGAGGTCCGAGAAACATGTCTTAGAGTGCAAGCATGTGTATCTGTCTCTCCTTCTCTCTCTGCCCATCTCTTATTTTCAGTTTCAGTGAGGAGGTGTGTATGACTGCAACAATTTTGGAATGTTTTAATGTTATTTCTGGGTCTTTTTAATCTTAGAACTCTATGGATTTTTGAATCTTTGCAAAATTAGACCATAGTGCCTTACTTTCCTCTTTTTGCTGTTATCATCCTTACAGATCTTCCTTTTTTTTTTTTTTTTTGCTTACTATGTCACTTCTCTCCCCTCTTCTCTGTCTTTCTGGATTTCCATCTGTCTGCCCATCTCCCTTATTCTTGATATTCCAAAATGCAGAATGAATATTCTATATTATAAATATTCTGAAGTATAGAACTTGTCCAAACTCAACCAAATACCAGATAGCAGTATTGTGTATTTCGGATAAATGCTATCAGACAATATTGTATTTTACTTCAACATGAGTTTTTTCCATAAAGGGTTTTTTCTGTCTTTAACTGGTACGATTCACTATTTCTTCATGAGTTCAATTTTAAATATTGTTTAGTAAAGACAGTTTAGACTATAAGGATGTCAAATTAATGTGTTTGCCGGGAAAGCATACAATCTCCACCTTATGTTTTGCTAGTGTATGTGTATTGACACTATATTAGGAGCTGAAAAGACTGATCCATTTGATATATTCATGAATATATGAATATGTGTCTGTTTCTTTTGCTCTGTCAGTCTTTCCCCTCAGTTCTTTTTCCTTTTCCACTCCATTTCCTTCCATGTCCCATTGAACTTTTCGTTTCCTATTGGTTTTTTTTATTGTAGCATATTTTGTTTTTCCTTTTTTCTTTGAGTTCAAACCAGTAATTTTCTCATGGATAGAGTTCCTAGTATTTTGATCTTTTATTTTGTGAGCTCCTTACCATGATAATTTCTGTCTGAGGCTTACCAGTAAATAAGTGTTGGCAGCTGCCAGAGGGGGAAAATCCTGCTTCTGACCATGGAGCTTGCAGGCTGCCTATTTAATGTGCCCAGAGGGTGAAGGGATGGACATATATTAGCTGTCAATAGGACAGATAGTATGCTTGCCGTGATAGTGAAGATGACTTCCATTTGAACTGTGTTTCATAAAAACGGAGGACATACAGACTGCCGAAGGGCGTGCATCTCTACCGGCCTTCCACCCATCTCCTGCCCTGTTTGCTTTCCCTGAAGCCTGGGGAGGAGCCCTCCGGTGCCCTGACGATCTGCGCGGCGGGCTGTCGGAGAAGCCAGAGTGAGTGGGTAGCAAGGGCCAGAGAAGTGGTTTCTTGTTTGTCTTCAGCAAGGAAGCTGTTCAAAGCTTAGTCATGCTGCTCCTTTCTGTGCTGTTGCAATTTGTTCTGCGTCAAGCAGTTAGAGGAGCGCTTGGAGTTAAATTCCCTCAAGTGCACACACCATTTTGTACTCGTTTTATATGTATGTCAGTAAATATAAGCTACACACTGTTGGAGTCAGTGTGACAGAGAGGTAGAGCAAAGTAAGATTAAGACACAGACTGTTCAAATTGAGTGGTTCTGGCCACACCCATTATCTGTTTGTCTGTTTTTAAAGCTTCTTGGTAGGCTCTTTCAGGTGACTTTTTGCTTCTATCTGAAGTCAAAATGAGTTTTGGTCAGCTGCTGTAGTGCAAGCCATTGTCCCAGCTTGCCTGAAGTTTGAGTAAAAGCTAGAGCCTGCAGAGATAAGTGTCAAGATTTTTAATGTATCGGTGCGCACAAACCCTTGCATGAAAAAGGAAGGAAGATGTGACTGCTTATAATTGCATCCCTGAGTGCAATTTGTTCTGCGTCAAGCAGTTAGAGGAGCGCTTGGAGTTAAATTCCCTCAAGTGCACACACCATTTTGTACTCGTTTTATATGTATGTCAGTAAATATAAGCTACACACTGTTGGAGTCAGTGTGACAGAGAGGTAGAGCAAAGTAAGATTAAGACACAGACTGTTCAAATTGAGTGGTTCTGGCCACACCCATTATCTGTTTGTCTGTTTTTAAAGCTTCTTGGTAGGCTCTTTCAGGTGACTTTTTGCTTCTATCTGAAGTCAAAATGAGTTTTGGTCAGCTGCTGTAGTGCAAGCCATTGTCCCAGCTTGCCTGAAGTTTGAGTAAAAGCTAGAGCCTGCAGAGATAAGTGTCAAGATTTTTAATGTATCGGTGCGCACAAACCCTTGCATGAAAAAGGAAGGAAGATGTGACTGCTTATAATTGCATCCCTGAGTGTACTTTCGTCTGCTCCTGTTGGTGGCCGTGCTGTTAGAACCCAACCTAAAAATAGACTGATGGGTTTCAGTTCACTGTTGCAATTTCTTTTTGTATCTTTTCCAAGTTAGTGATGTTTTGTAACGGAGTATGAATTAATGCACCCATTGGTTAATGGTGCTGAGTTTCCTTAAATCATATCACCAGACCAAGGTTGTTAGCTTAAACCATCTTCTGTGTACAGTCTGTATTTTTTTGCTAAATTCTCAGTGCTATGTGGAAAGAGGATTTATTACATTGCTTTTCCTGGTTAGGGAAAGCAAGAGTGACCAGGGTTAAGGCTGTAGGCTTGGTTACTGAGGTCCCGCTCAGCGTAGCTGTCCCTCTCTAGCTCTAATTTTCAGAAACTGTGAAGAAATAGAAGATTTCCACGTTGTGTTTGCGGTAACAAGATTTGCATTCCCCTCCTGTCCTCCTCCCCACCCAAACCAGCTCATTTGCAGGCTTTGGTCTATCTTCAAAGTTTTGTTTCATGAATGAAGGGTAGGTTTGGTAGGAAGAGTAATTAATTGGGGAAATAGGCAATTCTGATTCTTTAATTTCTGAGACTGAAACCTTGAATCTCTTAGCCCTATGGCTTATTTTGATTCACCTGAAGAGCGTATCTCAGCCAACAACCACTGAAAAAATTCAATGTAAATTATGATACTTTTCTTGATGGGTGATAAACCCGATTTTAACACTCAAATGTTGCTATTTGTGCCCTTTAAGAAATTACAGTCATGTTTAAAACAGATTAAAAGAGCATTACTCATTAGTAGCCTTTTTTTAATAAACTGATAAATGCCAAAGTTAACACTACCCAAGCAACTTTGATTTGGCTGTGCTGTGCGCATCTCTTGCTTAATTATGCAGCAACATGTTGCGCTTCCTTCGTGGCACTTGGTACCTGGTACAGTTGCTGTTCAAGAAATCATGCAACCATTTAATCTTCCTTTATTTTCATCTTTTAACAGATGCTCCTAATGCTCTATTTCTATCTTCCAAATTGAATGTGGAAGTATAAACTTTTTAATGCCTTTCTAAAGGACCTACCACTATCATATTTTGGTTTGAAAGTATTAATAAAATAATCTTCACAGCACCCTTGTAAGGTAAAGGAGATAACTGAACAGAACTAAAGCACATTAAGATTAAAAAACACCTCAATGCTGTTAAATTTGGATTACTGCATGTTAATTTTGGATTACTGAACTGAAATATTTGCAGTCTGATTTTTGCGCTGTTTTTTGCTGGAGTTTGTCTTCAGAGAGTTACACAGGCATTTAGCCATCTATTTACATCACCTTTGGGAGCTAGGTAAGCCTGTTTCTCCCATCAGTATAATCTTGGTCAGTGTGACAGGATCAATGGAGGCCACGTTCAGCCATACTAAAAAGTACGTTTTGATTACATCTTGTGTAACATCAGGCAGGTAGAATGGGTTTGCTCCACAAGAAGTGGACGGACGGATCTCTGAATAACAACCTCCCTGCACTCATGCCAGTCTAAAAGATGTTCTGATGGAGTCATTATTTTTGCCTGTAGGCCTGCAGGTGGAAATAAATTAAATAGTTGCCTTGATCTGATTGCAGATTTGGTGCTATGGGAAGTTTTGTTAACTGACACCAGGGCAGCACACATGCAGAATAGGCAGCAAGTTTATAAGCCTTGAGTAATTGGTCTCTAGCAAGGTTCTTGAGAAAAAGAGTGATCTCTAATAGCAATTTTCTTGTAGCTACAAGTCAGTCGTACCTAAACAGACTTTCACAAGGCTATGGAAATATTGGATTTCAGGCATTTCGGATTTCAAGTTAATAGACTGTGATGGTATTACATAAAAGAGTGAAAAAGAACTGTGGTGGTTTTGTGTTTTGTTCAAGGAAGGAGTTATTACTTATCAAATAGTGGACTTCAATTTTGGCTAAAATTTTTGGAGGATTAGAATCCAACTCAAATTTCTTCTTGCAAATCCCCTCTGAGACACCTATACCAGTAACATTTTTCATGCCAGTTGTTCCTGTTAACTGCCCCCTGCCCCATTTTCTGATCTTGTGCATGATGGGAGTAGGCTTGCAGGCTTAGGAAAAGGAAGAGAAACCATTTGCTTTACGGTCATGGTTTACATGCACAGGCTCAGCACTGACAAGGAGAAAGGGTTTTACTCGCACGGTTTTTGCCGATTGGTTCACTTGATTTCCCTGATGTTCCCATGTCTTTCTTACAATTGGATGTGCCAGGCTTTATACTTAAGCGTGCAGCATGGGAGCTCTGAGCATCAGGCACAATTATATTTCCTGGGATGTTCCAGGGTGCTCCCTCTCTCAACTCATCTGTGGACTCACCGGCCTGGGTTTATGTACATGAAGATGTTCAGGGACCTCAGTCCCCACTTAATTTTGGATCATTGTCTTAAAGGAGGGAAGCTGGAGGCATGGTTCTTTTTCACAGCCCCCTCAGGTAAGGGCATAGCTTTGGCTGTGCAGACCTGAAATGCCAGCAAAATCTGGAAGGCTTTCTGCTTTTCTCAAGGCAGGTTCTTATTAGAGTGGGGGATAGCACAGGTGAATCCTAGCAAGGTTTGAAATGTGTAATTGGGCTTGCAAGTCCTGCTCAGTAAAGTACTGCACAGCCAGGTTCTGGAGGAAATAGAGTTTCCTTCGGCCCGTTTCAGAGCACATAAAAACCCCATGCTGTGCCTTACTGGTGCATGTTTTGCCGACCACAGTATGAAGCACATTGCTGAGCGTTTCTCAATCAATAATTAAATGTAGACTGGCCTCCCTAGTTTCACCCAAGTCTGAAAAATTTTGTGGAAGTTACTGACTATTCTGTATGTGCAGAATTACAGCATTTCAGATCAAACCCTAAAATTTTATGGTCTTAGACTAATTACAGGAGCTCTGACAATCTCTGATTAAAACTTGGTGGCAGTAAAAGATACATTATATGCCCTCCTCGGTGCTTTCTAAATTCACCAGCAGCTATAAGCTGCTCTAGTAATTTTATAGGTTGCATAAAACACTGCCATGTTACAGGCCTCTAATTCTCCTTCAATGGTGCGGTTTTTTTCTAGCTTTGCTGCTTTATTTTTATTTGTAATACAGCAAATTATATCTACATTCCAGAATTTTTGACTGAGCCACTGTGATTTGGAGTTATTTTTCATTAGCAGTTTTCCATGGCTGACTTGTCTTTTGTGTTCACCTCTTTTCTTTATACAAGTACTGTTTGTGTTTCCTTCCTGGTGTCCCCTCAATCATTGCTGCCTTCCCTCTAGCATGGCATTCATATTCAGGTTTCCTCATGGAATTTCTTTTCTTCTAGAAAAAAAAAAACTTAACTGCCATCCGAAACCTAGTTTTGCTGTGACAGAGTCCCCCTCCACCACCCACGATAGTGGTTTTGCTGGTTTTGACATTTGAGGGTAATGCCTGATTGGGTTTTTTAACTTCCAGATTATATCGAACATTTGAAAGCCCTCAAGTCATGCAGTGTTTAGTCTATATACTCTTAGGATATCTTGTCCGTGAGTACCATATTTCACTGGTTTTCATGTATCTTCTATAGATTAGAGAGGGAACCTTGTTTTTCTAGTGAACAGCCCAGTAAGATCCTAGCATGACAGAGACTTTTGGAATCTACAGACATGAAAAAGCTATACATCTGTGCTAATTCTTGCCTGATGTCATCTCTTCTATTCTACTTTGTAAACCCGTACATTTGTTTTCTGTTCTTCCAGAGCTCTTTCGAATATACTTTTCTTTCTACAGCTGTAGGAATTTCTCCGCTGCAACAGTTCCCAGCTTTATACCATCTTTGTGTGTTCCTAAAAAGATCTTTTGCTACATATTCTTTTTCTGCAGGACAATGTTGAAGGAAAGGGTTTGGTTTTTTTCCATCCACTTCTATCTTTAAGTTCTAGTAGTCAACCTATGTTTTTTCAAAGTTGTAAAGATTTGATCGTCTTCATCATAAACAATCTGTGTCTTTGTGTCCTTTGACCAACCAGGACTTTTCCCACCTTGAGAAAATGTACTTATCCACTGCAATTACATGACCCTTTTTCTCTTGATTTGGGTGTTACCCCTAGCATTCTGCTTACAAATAGCCTCACAGGGTATACTTTCTGGTCACACCTATGGATGTCCTTCCTAAATTTTGAGGAACTCACTGTAGGTCATACTGTGTTCCTGAAACCTGACTTGTTGGAACCATGGTCCTCACTGCATATGTTGAACACACAGGTTGTGCTTTTTGTTTTTCATCCAAGGACTTGTGAATCCTTGACTCATCCACAGTGGAAAAACACTTAGCATGAACTCCGGCTCATCTAGATCTTTTCTTTCAAGACTGTTTGATGTGTGCTTTGCATCTAATTTCCTAGTATGAGTCAGTAAACTTAGTATAGGTGTGTGCTGGCATAATTTTTCGAAGAAGAATTGGTTTGTGTCTCCTACTTTTATCACTTTTTCTTTTGTTGTTCTGTGGTGAGGCTTGTAAACTCACACTGGTCTTCTTCAGACACTGATCAAAGCTGTGGCTGTTGTTATTACAGATGTATGTACCATTGCTAGGGCATCTGCTATTAGCTGTTTTTTTAATTAATTTTTTTTTCCCAGAATTTCAGTCTTTGAACATGTTCTATGTTCAGCTCAATAGCACTTATGCACATTTAGAGTCAAGCACATATTTCAGTGCTTTTCTGAATGAAGATAAGCCTCTGCCATTACCTGAGGCCTGTCTACTACTGCTTGTATCAAATATATAATTTATAAAAGCAGAAACATCTTTTTGCTTGAAATCACAGACCCCTTGAAAGCAATCTTTAATGAGAGCACATCTTAATCCAAAACAATAAAAATGCCTAAGAAAATAAAAAGCTACTTGCCAGAATCAGAGAGAGAAGTTTTCTGCAGGGTATCTCTCAACTATTACTGTTAAGATCAGTCTACATTGATGGAGGAACTGATGGGCTCTTTGACTCTTTTCAGGTTGCCTGAGATACTCATGTCTTCAGTGCTGCATAAATGATTATAGTCCAGTCTGCTATGGTTTGTATTTGCTAGTTAGCACTTGTGACAAATACTGAACTACTGTAGAACTTACTGGTAGATAGACACTTTAGGCTTTAATTTTAAGGATTAAATTTGCTAGAAGCAACGTTTTCTGAATTAATTTAATTTTAAAATCAGAAAAAAAAATATCCAGGGAGTAGTTTTCTTTCTTTTTACTAGTGATGTTTATTAGAATATTGTAAGAACCATAGTATATTCATATCTGGTCATGTTTTTTCTTCACAGCGTTATTCAACCTTATACCAGTGGGACTTCGAGTTGTTGCTATCCAGGGTGTAAAGACTGGGTTGTATATAGCCCTAAATGGAGAAGGTTTCCTCTACACATCAGTAAGTACCTTTCTGAACTCTGTTTAAGAGGCACAGCTGAAGTTGAAATCTACACAGGAACAAGATGCATATTGACTTTTAAGAAGTTCTATAGTGTCTATATATGTATTACGTACAGTACACACACTTGCGTACCCATGTATGTATGCAGCACATCTATAAATGGGATACTGTAGAAATTATTGTGTGCTATGTATGAAAGTCTGCGTGTTAGTAGTCCTAAAAAAACATTCTATAGAGCTCTTTTTCTGGTAGGCTATACTGGTATTGTGCAATACACTACAAAGATTATTATTTTCAATTAACTTCTACAGAATTTTTAAATGAAGACCTGCGATTATTTTCTTAGTGACTTGTTGATCAGAATCCAAAAGCTGCTCCAACAGTTACTTTTATTGATAAGACTTACAAGTGTAACTTCCATCTAAAAAGTCATTAACAGCCTTACAGTTTATCAGCATAATCTTGTAACTGTATGCTTAGAATTATTGATTTTTTTATTTCAAATATCAGGAAAATAAATTGTTCTGTGAGGGACTGTATCTTTGTAGAATGATCAAAGCTTAAGAAAAAAATATTTTGAGTCACAAAGAAGACTGCTGGATAAAGTGATCAGAATTTCTTCAGATTGTTTAAGATATTCCAAACGATTTAATGCTAATCACTCAGTTTGGTGTTGTGAATATAAAAATCCTCAGGTTTGTGTAATTTTAGTGTCTTAACCTCCTTTGAAAGGCAAATAGACTTTAATATGAACAGGCAGTTCTGCTGGGTATTAACAAGGTGGCTTAAAGGACTTTTCATTACTACATTTTTATTGCCATCTATGTTGAATTTATTTACAGAGTGCTTTTTCCATTTTTTACGTCACACAATTCTTAATTCCCCACTGAGTTACAATACACTGCTTTGTTTTCAATGTCCATTGAAAGGAAATTGGACAGATTAAGTTTCTGATGCCCTGAGGGAAAGTATTCTGTTTGTTTCAAATACACAATTGTCTTGGAAAAGCTAATTAGGAAGAAAAAATGGAACTAATCTTGAATGTCAATGTCAAGACAAAGAGAAAATTTCTCCTCATAAAATGTTTGCTGGAAACTCCAGCAGTATGATCTAAACCATTTACTTTCTTCCATTCATAATAAAAAATTCTATCACAGGAAAACATGCAATATTTGCTGTCAGAAGGAAAAAAAATAGAAGCAAAAAACTAGAGCTATTAGAGAAAACGCATTGCTGACTTCTCAGTTCCATCACTTCATGTGGGGAGTTCATTTCAGTCAAATGGCATGAACAGTTCTTTCCTAATATGTTGGTAGAGTTAAGAGTACGTTCTTGCCCAGCACTGTTTCTGAAGTGAGTTCTCAGTGAGTTCTTCAGAAGTAAATCTACATTTCAGAAAATGTACCAGTTTCCCGACAGGTAACTCTGCACAGGGAGGGACCCTACATGAAAAAATTCTGAAAGCCACTGTGTTTATGTATTCTGAAAATGGTCTAAGTTAAATGAATAGTGTCATCTGGGGAAGGAAAAGGAGTGGAAAGTACAAGGCAACTAGAGATGGCTGGATCCAAACTTTGAATAGTTGTGAACCTGACCCTTAGAACACCCTCAGGCCTGAGAAGGTATTTCTGTCACTCCAGTGGGAATCTGAATTGCTTTGTTCCTATGCCTTCTTTTTGAGCAACACAGATTACTTTGGTAGTGATCAGTCTCATGGATATAAATAAAAGATTATGTATAAGGAAAATGTAATCCAAGTGTTTAATATTTTGCAGGATTGCATGTTCTTCATTGCCACTAATGGCAAGATTTTTGATTACTTCATATATTTCTATAGTTATTGGCGACTTGTTAAGTACTTCTGAATTTTGTTCTGTGAATCTTTGTCATGTTTTGAATGTATTTCACTTAAAAATTTATTGGGAGAGTGTCTCAATCTGTCATTTTACCTTGTGGGAGGTAAGAAAAAGAGTGGTTTTGGAATGTACTGCTTATTCTTCCTCATGCGCAGAATGAAAATGAGTGGCCCAAAAAGTAACAAAAAGATACAACACATTAGAAAACTCAGTGGAAGCCTTTAGTTTTGGTATGTCTACAAAATGATTTTCAACTTATACTTTTGTCAAGTTGAAAAGTAGTAATATCCGGTAATCTAATGCAAACTTAAAGGTAGTGATTTCAGAACATCAGTGCTGTAATACAGGTTTGATTGTTTCATATTAATGCATTGAAAACATTGACATTACATTTTTGTCATAGCACTTGCTTTCAGCTTAGAGGCCAATGCGTTTGAAAATAAGACAACAAAGCATCAAGAGAGAAGTTTGTCTTCTCCCTGAGGATCAAGATGAAGGAATACTGAGTGCAGAATATTTTAAATACTGGTGTTTGTAGAAAAATATTTCTAACGAATCACTTTCTATTACTGTCTTGTTGGTGGACTTTTTTTTGACACGTTGTCACAGTTGTGTATCTGTCGCACCTAAACGCTGAAGTTCTGTATTACATGTCATATATGTTTTTCCCTTGGCTATTCAGGGGAGGATGGGAGAAAAGAGTTTTCTAAGCTTTGTATGCCAACTGTTGTCATTGAAAAAAGTGCCACATAATGGGAATTCTGGTTAAAATTTACATATATTTAGATATATTGCCAATTTCTTAGAAACATTGTAAAAAAATGGAAGCATGCACTATAGACTAAGTAACATACATAGTCTATGTTGGGACCGAATGGAGAATACCTATGTCCCGTTTTCCATTCACAGTATATGAAACCCATAGCTTGTGAGAATATCCTGTGTGTTGAAGCCTTTCTTCAGAGACTGAAGGCCCCAACTCAATTATTTTTATCATCAGCTTCACATGATGTTGACTAATTAAGCAACAGCATTGACAGGAAAGGTATTATGTGTGATTCTGCTTCCTCTGATATGAAATATTCGGTAAGAGGAAAATGAAGGTACAGTGACAGACCAGTTGTACATATAGATTATCAAATGCAGATTTGCATTGTTTTCTTGCTTTGTGGTTTTTTTTAAATATCTTTTTTTCAATGGTTGGTTGTGCCAGTTTGGGAGTCTCTTGTTTTTTCCTTATTTTATTCTGCCATATTTAAGATTTTTTTCAACTAATTCACAGAATTAGAACTAGAAACAAAGTGCAGAAATATCATAGAAGAGCCTTATGGCAGTATTTCTTTCTTAGAAATAGAAGGACAGCAAATTGTGTAGGAAAGTCAGTCTCAAGAGCTTTTCATACCTATTTTGCCTGCTGCAGCAGTTGAGATTTGTATTCTATCCTTTGGGGATTGATAGAGTCCGGGTCCCTAACACACACCATTAAAGACTTGTCAAATAAAGGAGAAGCAAAATCTTTAGAGTTTGATAGGGCTTTGCTGAATTCCTGAGAGAAAATACTCTTCCAAAGTTATAACCTTATTTTTCAATGCATTTAAAGTAATTATTGTAATATCATGATTCATTATTTTTTATCATATAAAATAGGAGAACAAGAGCCTTTTCATGTTCAATCTTTTTCCTTGTACTTTTAAGAGTTAGCCCACTTAAAGACTATCCATTAAGCTGACCTTTTTTTTAGTTTTCATGTATTGCATCCAACTTTTTTTCTCTGTGTGTATGCATACCTATAATTCTATATGTATAACTATGTATATCTACTCATAATTAGGATATATTTATTTAGTGACAGCTTTCCAATTCTAGGTGTATGTTAGTGAGCAGTGAGAATGGTAAAGCCCAGTTGAAATTTATTTTAGATGGATTAATGAACTGTGAATAATTCAGTTATTTATGACTGACTTCATCACTGTGAGAGCTAGTTGGGGAAGACGGATTTTTCCACAAAGAACCATCTCAGTTACTAGCAAGATTTTTGACA
The DNA here is from genome assembly GCF_000687185.1 of Egretta garzetta. NCBI lineage: Eukaryota > Metazoa > Chordata > Aves > Pelecaniformes > Ardeidae > Egretta > Egretta garzetta. The sequence goes on along the minus strand of NW_009260502.1, from coordinate 346,341 downwards.
AAATAGTTATGGACTTTATATGTTAAAGTCAAAAAATATGCCTTACTCCTATCTTGCCATTGGAGAGGGTGGACAAGATGAGATTTTATTTCCAGGGTTGATCCTGTCAAAATCAAAAGGAGTGGAACTGGCTCCATGCACTGAAAAAACCAGCACAGCCGCAGGCATTCTCCATAGGGAAGAGGTGTTGCCTGCAGCAGGAAGATGGCAGTGCAGTACATGGCAGAAGCTTTTGTTGGTTTTGATGCTAATTTTGGTCAACTCACTTTGCAAAAGGTTCATTAGTTCAACTTCTGGAGGGTGGGCTGCAGCTTCTTGTTTTGCTTCTAGGATTTTCTGCTATTATAACAGGATGAACTCAGAGGTAAAACTTACAATATGTTAGTCCATTTTATGATTCTTATTTTCCTGAGGTGAGGATATGAGTATCTTCTTGGATTATGTCAATGAATTTCTCTGAAGAATTACCTGATGTATCTTGGAGAGTTTGGAAGGGCTACTTTTTTCCATCCTAGGAGCAGTTTAGTAGGGTGTTACCAACATTTGGTGGCTACCAGAGTAAGAGAAAAGGGAAAAAAATAAAATGTAGAAAGGAAAACCATCCTAACTCTAAACCACATTTACCTGCTTGTGCTTTCTTCTTCGTGTTTCCATTTTAACCATTTCTTCTGCCAGTTGTGACTGAGACCTGAGATGTGGACGAAAGCAGAAAGGGAAGAGCACGACTGTGATATTGTCAGCAGCAGATGTTAAAGTCATAGCAATACATTGCATGGTTTCTTAGTAAGGCTGATGAAGTGCAGAGATATTTTAAAAGATCACTGAGCCCTCAGGGCTGGGTCTGAACTGCCTGGTCACCTCTTCCAGCATGGTGTCTGGCTGGAGGTGTGTGCTGCGGCTCCAGAGCTCCTCTTCTGGGTATGGGGCAGTGGGAACCTTTCTGGGAGGGTGTAGAGAGTAATGGAGAGATGTGTCTGCGGTTTCTGGGAGCTCTTACCGACTTTTTGTAAAGTATTTCAGAATTAGGAATGGCACACTACTGGCTTTACAGAATAATCTCCTTGTAAGGTGAGGGTTTGTGTTTGGTCTGCCATGGTACGCGGTGTCTTGGAAGGGTGCTGGTTGGGTAGTGTTGCTGTGGCAGTGAAATGTCAGTCTGTGTCACAGCCTTCGTGAGTGAGAGACAACCTGAATGTCTGTTACTGCGAAGTGTATTCATTATATCGCTCTGGCAACTCTCACCTGAGAGAAAATCCTTTGAGGGTGTCTCCTGACATTTCAGCAGCTTCCCAGTGCTGGTATTTCCACCACTTCTTTAAGCCCACATAATTGACCTGTCTGAGGAGAACAAAATTCAGCCTCAAGGAAGAAGATAGGAGCACAGACAGTACAGCCCGCAATAGAGTTAGAACTGAAGTAACCTGTATTTCTAGTATCTAAATCAAAGTAAAATGAGAAATAAGTTTCTGGTAGCTTTTCATAGAGCCTCTCTTTGTGCTTTGGGATAACAACAACTAGTGTGTGCAGTACTTTGAAGGTTCAAAGGTCCATAAAATCTTATAATAAACAGAACAGAAGGAAGTTGAAACTAGGCAAAACTGAAGAGGAAATGCAATGTTTTAAATTTTTTATTTTTTTTACAAGATAATCAAAAATAGGTTATTGTGACATCGAGGCAGCATTTTTCTGTTGATTTTGTGTTGTCACAGGATAACGGTGGTTGCCCTAGGTTTTGGCAGAGAGTATTCCCCATCTTGCAAGGTACTGTAGAAATAGATAGGAATATATCTGTTTAGAAAGATGTGGGCAAATATGAGCTTGCTCTATGATTTCAAAGAGGTAGTAGTCAGAAGTATGCTGAACAAAAGAATGGGGTGAATCTTGTGGCTCTTGAGGGATCTGTGGTTTTGTGAACATAAGCACATCAGAGTGGAGTGGCTCCTTTAGCAACATTGTGACAATCATGGGAAACATGATTTTCTTTCTTATGTCAGACTTAGGGGTCACAACCTGCTCCCACACTCTTATCTCCCAGCATAGACTTTACTAAGATGGGGATAGGACCTTAGTTCACTTGTCATTGTCCACGTTTTGGAACTACTCTGGCACACTTTGGAGAGAGGAAAATGGGTGGATTATTTGAAAATCACAGCTTCTGATAAAGACTTTTGCAAACTAGTTATGTTAAGAGTGGTATCTTTAAGAGTGTAAACACATAGACTTTATGCACACTTCATCAGCTAATTTTAAGGGCTTGCCACTAAAGTGCCTTCTTTTGTATAAATACCTCCTTTGCATAGCCTGTTATCTTTTATTCAATTTGGTTATCAGTTGGAAGGTGACCTATATTTGCTTCATATAACAAAAGTTTGTTTGAGAGGTGAGTAAACAGCATGTTTCAGGGCTGTGTTCCTCTGTAAGTTGGGCTGCATTGCTCAAAAGGTAAACAAGTTCAGCATGTTCCAGCAGTAGTTGAAATACACTGACAGGGAGGAGGAAAACATCTGCACAGTTTATGCTTATTTATATCTGTGTTTGGAGGTAGATAATTTGTCTCTCAAGTTGCCTGCCAAAAATAAATACAGAAAATTGCTAATGTCTTTCTTTATTCTGTGGTGGCACTTAAGGAACAACTGATAACATAGCCCTGCTGTGTTGTACAAAATAGTGCCAGATGTCCCTGCTACAGAGTATTGTAGAAAAGGGGTATAAAAAACATACTAAGTCCGTGGCTTTTTTCAGCGGGTTAGGTTTTCAGTATATTTTTTGATTGAATGTGCTGAAACCAATGTTTTCACACACAAGATAAGGGAAAAAGGAGGCATACACAGACACATGGGAGTTTGATAGGGCAGGAGAAAAGTGAGAAGGAAAGAGGTGAATGGAATGAGGCGAACAGGAGGAGGCTGTGATAACCAGGGGTTTAAGAAAGTGGAGAAATAGCACAGTTGAGAAGAACAGTATTGCAGAAAACCCTGTGATGATATCATGAAATGTAGGAATGGTTATGATGATGTGACCATTGTTCAAGTCCGATGATTGCATTTGTTGCTACCTCCCTGAGTCTTTAACATGCAGAAATGGCTACTACTTGAACTACAGTTCATAAACAATACTAGTTAAAGAAATATGCTACTTTGAATATACAAAAAGATAATCAGTACTATAAAGACACAGTATTTTAGTGTGGCTTCTTCATCTGTGATAGCTGTTTTACCCTCCTACCATTTAAACGCTATGTGGGGGATAATAACAGAATTTGACTCAAAACTTGCAGTGATGTTTCTTGCCACTTAAACCAAACACGTGTGTCCTGTTTGGTACATTAACGTCCATGGTATCCTTGACAGGATTTAGTTGAATTTTTTTATCTATAAGAAACACTTTTGTATTTGCTTAAAATATTTATTTTCCTTTCCCATGCTTATATC
>NW_009260502.1:310206-342856 GCF_000687185.1 Egretta garzetta | reverse complement strand
ATGTACGTAAATGCATCAAGGTTAAAAAGCTGCTCGTCCAAACTTCTTGTCAAAGCATGGAAGATCACAGAGTCAGCAGCTGCAGTTGGATATGTTTCAACTAATAATCGTATGACAAGGAATAGTAGCTGTAGGTAGGTATGCTAAAATGAGGTAATCTAATCTCATGCTTCAGGAAGTAAGATGATTGCCACAGGGATCAAGAGGAATGCTTTCCTCAGTATATGGCATTGCTCACTGTAGATGCGCTGGAGGAGGTTCGCCTCTGAACTATTGTGCAATGGTCACAGCCAAAGGCTGAGCATGGGCTTGATGGACCAGCAGCTTAATCTGGTCTGTCAAATTTCTGCTTCTGGCAATTCTGTCTCTCATGGTAACCTCCCTGTATCTTTGGCCGATATTCGTTCTGTTGCATAAATACAACTACACTTTTCTGGATATTTCTTTATTCTCAGCTTTGTTGTTCTTAGACATTTGGGGTTGCCTGTAATCCTAAGTGTTGAATGCTCTCTCACTGTGTATTGTATACTCTTCCAATACTCCTCTTGTCTTCTGTTCTTTTACTTCCCTGGCAGTTGTCACTGCACAAGCAAAAGGATCATGTTTGAAATTTCTAATTTTCTATTAATTACTATTTAATCTTACTCATCCATTGCATCAAAGTGTGAAAAGTAACTACCAAAGGTTTAAAATCTCTCAAATTTTAGACAATTATCAAAAACATGTTTCCAAAACAAAACCCTACCACTTCTTTTCATTATTGGTTGATGACTGTTTAAAATATTGAAGACAGTTGTAGATGGATTTTATGGTAAGTTTAAATCCCTTTCATAATACATTTTGTTCTTACGATGTAAAGAAGACTTCTCACTGCATCTTCAAGATTTCTAGGTAAGAAACAAAAATTAACTCTGTGTGGAGTAGAACAACAACAATTAGACACATGTGGTGCTGTAGCTGCATAGTTTATCCACCTTCGGTTATTCAGGACTATTTACAAAAGATATATGGCTAGATACCAAGATAGGAGAACAGAAATGAACTATGAGCTTTTAAATATAAAGTCTATTTAAAAAAAAAGTCTGGTAGACTGAAGAATGATTTAGTTAGTCAGGCAAAACCATGCTTTCATTATGCAAGAAAAGTTCAGTATTATCTTGCAAAACTGAAATAATCAAATGCCTATTTTGTTAATTTTTAATATTTTCTCTAAAACTAACTGTATCAGAATATTCAATTTATATCCCATAATATTAGCATGAAAGAGGAAAATGATGTATTTACCTATGTAATTCAAGAAAATTATGCAAGCATCCTGTAACTTCAGGGAGCTTGGTAAGGGGCCCTACATATCCTATAATAAGATGATGTGGGCTCAAGTATGTGAGTATTAATTTATCATTATACCCTTGCAACACAATTCTGAATAATGTGTGGTCCTTAAGACTGAGCTGCAAAAGAAGGATGGTATATTTAGCATGTTACTGTAGTGTGCAACTCTACACAATAGGGCTTTGTATAAAAGATATGTTTCTATAAATACCAAATGTTGAAAAAAGCCACAGCAGTCTTCACCACTGTTGTCAAATGAAAGCGTTATTTGCAATGCAATAGCCATTGATGTCTTCTGTATTAGTGTTATATATGTTAATGATTGATTTATACATATCCATTATACTTCCATATTATTCTTTATTTTTTTTATCTTGTTTTACCTTGCTATTATACACATTTAGTTTCTTGTTGCAGCATATTCATTTTTTTCACTTGAATAGGCAAGTGTGTAGCTAAGATTAGTGAATGATGGTCAGTGATAAATTTATATCCCCTGTAATCTTCCCATATGCTAAGTGCCCCTGTGGAAAAATGTGGGATGTTTCAGCTTCTTCCTCCCTGGTGAGGCAGCTTTACCCGTGGGCTGGATCCTGCATGGAAGCTTGACCATCTGGGCAGGCCCACAGAAATGCTGATTCTGCATGTCCTGACTAATGACCCCTTCCCCTGGCCTCTTGCTTGTTGGCAGGGGCTATTAATCTGGGAGCTGCCCTAGTGTGTTCATGGCCCCTTGTCTTATTTGTGTGTACTGGGTGGGGGGACGGGGGCTGCTTCCACCAGCTTTCCGCTGTTGGATTTTCTGTGGCCAGGGACAAGATGCAGCATGTGTCTTTGCAGAGCTGTGACAGTCCATGGGTGAGTATGTCCACATAAATGACTGGGATCATCTCTGAAGCCTTCTCATTCCCGTGGGACTAAACCTCTCTGAAAGGATAACTGGAGACCATTTTTTTTTTTTTTACCTTCAGTTAAATTTGTAGTTAACTATTTGCTGATTAGAGTTCACTTACAATGTAAATGGATGCATTAGGACTGATTTTTAGGTGTCTATACAAAACTGTCTAGGAAAGCAAGCATCCAGTAACTTCTATGTAGCTGTAGCAAACTTCAAGTCTTTGTCTCCCTCTTGGTTTCTCATGTCAAATTCCTCAATCCTCCACGTTATCTGTTGGCAACTTTCCCTAACAGTGATCCCTGGGGTATTTCCATAGATAGTCCATGATCATATGTACTCATTTAGAGAGGTATCGTAGACCTTACAACCTACTTTTGACATTTTTCTTTGTCGAGTGTGACTCTTTCCTGCCTTCTCATCTTTCCCTCATTTGGGACTCTGTTCAGTCACCAGACAGGCAGATGTAGGTGGAGACAGAGGGATGCAGACCTCAGGAGGAATGTATGAGGTTCATCTGTCTTTTTACTTGACCAAGCACTAGTTGTGGCAGGGCATCAGAACAACATCTAGCAATGGCAGGGCCGTTTCTGCCCATAGCTTAATGTAATCACATGCATCTTTAATCAAATAAGAGTTCAGGTTTCAAATTTCTGAAATACTGTCTGGAGATTGGAGGACTCCAAAATTCTCAGAAGTACCAAGTATTGTCCTAATTCCGATGTTAATTACAATTGTGGATCTCATAGGTAGCGGTGTTGGCATAACTGAGCACTTTCAAAAATCCCTTTTGCAAGGGTTAAACTGGCGAGGTTTATTGTGCAATGTTTATTCAATATATTCTATTCGCTGTCAGATGAAGCAGCTCTCTTGACTGATTCCTGTTGACTTGACAAGGATTCTTGTTTTTTAGCAGACTACAAATACAGCCTTGGGGACATACTGTCTCTCCCTGAGGGTGTCTCGAAAGGAATCATAAATCTGTAGAAAATCAGCAGTCAAACCTGAATTCGGCACTAAAAGTGTTGGAGTAGGGGTGAGTAGACTACTCACCCCATCGTGTTTGAATTCAGTTGTGACTGTTCGCTACATTCTGTTCTGATACATTTGTCACTAAACATTTTGTAATAGAAAGTGACACGATGCCACTACCTGCCAAAACGTGAACTCCTGGACTTAATATGCAGGATCTGCAGGAAAACCCTGTACTTGGAGAAAGTGAAACAAAAAGCTGAAGGCTTAATGCCTTCTGTGCACCCAGGGATTTCTTCTTCCAATAGCAAGTCACGTTGTGGATCGCTTTGGCTTATTAACGGGATGATAAAATTTTTTGGCATTGCCAGACATTTACATTATATTATTTAATCTTTAGTGTGATTGTGGCTGGAAAGCTGAAAACAAAGTGTTTCAACATGAAAATGAAATACCAGTACTTTGCAGCTCTGCAGATGTACATGGCTGAAGACCTAGAGTTTTCCACAAGACAGATGTGATTGCCTAATTCACCATGGAATTGTTTACTTATTGCAGAATTGCCTAACGGCTGGTGAATTTTAAAAGGATAGGGAAAGGGTTTTATACCACAGGCACAAAACAAAACATAGCCAACATTTCAAAAGCATAATATGTTCTCTTTTTCATGTCCCTCTTGGCCAGCATCTGACTTCCGTGTTGTGACTGATGTCCCCTCAGCAGTTATACCCTGTCACATTGCCATTCAGGCTACAGGCCAAAACTGAGCACAGTCCAGATCATCAGGAAAGAAAATAATATTATGAAAAGATCGACTCCTAGAAGTAGCTTAGAAGATATTAAGATAGGTAGAAGTATAAGATTTTTTTTTTTTATCTATTTGCCAAATATTGCTAATGTTTCTCCCAGCAGTGTTTTACGTTATTGGCTGAGTATGGCTTTATTTACAAAAACTAAGAGTTTAATTTTTATAAAATTTTAATTAAAAAGTAGACCTGCCTATGATGAACCACATTCTGCCATCCTTGTTGGTATTTTTTTCTTTACCCTAGAATGTGTTTGGGTGTTCCCTTCCAAGGGAAGAGCAAGGGGCGTGTTACTGCAATAATGTGAGAATAGACCGGTCAGACAAAAAAGTAAAGTGTAATTAATCAAGACTAATATGGAAGCACTATCTCTGTAAATTATTGATGTTCTCAGGGAGATATGAACTGAAAAATGTATTCTCTCAGAACTCTTTTCTTTTTATAATGGCATAGAATAATTTTTAGATTTGGTAGGAATTTTTCCTTTCCAGTGGTATCTGGAGCTATTGGGCTATACTTCATTAGGTACTAGAAGGATTTGGATAAATGTGAGCATCATTCTCATTCAGCTTCTTCTTGAACAAAGTATAGCAGGGGAACACCTCTGTTTAATTCAACATCCGAATGCTGTTAGTAAAAAGTATGTTTAATTTCAGCCTGCATACCTTGTGCTTTTTTTGCCCCCCTCTGTTTTCTGGAGAACTTCTTTTAAGGCTTAGGGTAAGATAGCAAGACGCAGCATTTAATATTCTTTTTCAACACTTAGGTTGTTCATGAGGGGGACTGAGTTGACTATTTTCTTCTTGACATTTGAAGATCAGGAGTGTGCCCTTGTCTCTTCATTTTCAAGTATCTATTGGCACCAGCAGCAGAAGAGATGAAGGAATCGGCCTTTCAGGCATTGGAAGTGACAACTTCAGAAGCATCAGCAGAGGCAATTCTATCACCCATTTAGCATTCATTTGAGCATTGAAGGTGGCTGAAGAATAGCCTTTGAAAACAGACTAAGAGATAAAATTGATATTTTCCCTTAATACTTACAGAAATTTCACCGCATCTTTGACAGCTGACAGAATCCTGCCCTGTGCTATCCTACTCAGAGCTATGAAAGCCACTTTTCTTCAATTGACATGATTAGAGTAGAAGATAGATAGATTTTTTGATTTTCAAAGATTATTTTGTGTAGGTGACTGCTCTATATATGGCATGTGAGGAATAGAGAGATAGTGTCTAAACTACCGTGTCCAACTCACAGCTTTGGATGTATAAGTATGGCATTGAGAAAGAAGGAGGCAGAAGAAAGGATTAGGATTAGATGATTGGCAGGTTCATAGTAGGTTCAACATAGTCAGTTCACTTCAAACTCTGCCAGTCGTATGAAAACAAACTCACTAGTAAATTTTACCTGAAACTTCTTAAGATAAAAATAGCCTCACTTGAAAGCGTTGGAATTGCCCTGATAGGAAATGTGGGAGCACTGGCCATGTCAGATACAGGCAAGATGCAAAGTTCACATGAAGTGTCCTTTTATTCTGGCAGATCACAGGTTTTGTTATCTTTGAAGAGGCAAATTCAGTTTTCTTCATCTGTAGATACACCAAACTCAGAAATAAAGCATTGGAGTTCTGCAGTCCTGATCTTAAAAATAAATACACTATAACCTTGTTATCCTCATGACTGCAGTAGACATATTTTTATGTGAGCCTACAGTGGTAGAAGTTTCTTGGACAGATTTGTGGAATGAGACATTAGTCATGGAAATGTGAAGAAAATGTTGATGGGTTGTTTAACTGAAAAGTCACAAAAGAAGTCCACGAGTGTAACTGTTAACTGATGAGATTCCTGAATAAGGGAACGATGAATAACAGTTGTGATGCTGTAGCTGTTCACGACACCAGTTCCTGAGTATTAATGGGAGCAGAGGAAAGTTGATTGTGCTCAAACGTCACCTGAGTCTGCAAAAGAAGTATTTTTAAAAACATCTCATTGGACTTAATACAAGGTAAAATGAAAGACATTACTTATCCTAATGAATGTTGCCTGTTGTCTACATTAATGGAATTTAACCAGAGTATTGCAAAATTAGTAGTAAATACTAGAAAATATTGTTGCTTCGTTAACGGTTTTGCAGGGCAAAAAATAAAAATGACAACTTGTGAAAATTAAAATATTTTTGTTTAAGATATTAACTAGAAATCAAAAATATTTTGAAAGAAATACTTTGAAATTATCCAGGTAAAAAGTTTACTTTATATCCAGAAATAATTGCTCAACAAAATTTTTTAAGATCTTAAATTGTGTTCTTAATTAGGCTTGGGGAGAATGCTGAAATCTTCCTAGTCAAAATTCTAGAAGATCACAAGAAAATAACAACATAAATACAAACTCATTTAATAATGCTGCTATTGCTTATACGTAAAGGGGTGTGTTAGTATATATTTCCCACCACAGGAATAAAAGTTGTGTAAATTATATGTAAAAATGTAATTTAATCACAGACATTAAATTAAAAAAACCCCACAAAGCTATTTTGAGAATGAACCTGTTGTCTGTTAAAACAGCCTGAATAATCCCAATTGTTATCCAGTTTTACAAGAACTGAACCTGTGTATTTTGCAGATTCAGAGTATTTCTTTCGTGCTTCTATCAATAAAAGGAAAGTGTTGGCAATTAAATCAGGAAGCATTGCATTCAAAGGTATGTGACAGTAACTTCATAAGAAATGAGAGAAAATAAGACAATTGTTTTGCCTTCTTAGTTATTACCATCTGTTGGTAATTTCTAATCAGACTGGGTGGTATTTTTGTAAAAGAAAAGGGCTTCAGAAGTTTGGTAAGTATGTTTGTGCATGTGTGATTTTTTTTTTTTTTCTCTCCAAAAAGAAGAAACAACCTTTTTTTCTTCACATTGTTCCATTCGGCAAAGCAACAAATGTTGAAAAATGCCCGCATCTATTTTGTCTCTTTTTTGTCAAGTCCTATTTGTTAAAGTAGTGCTGTACTCTTTCCTTTTATCTCTGGATGGAAGAAGGAATTTTATTTGGCATTTCATGGCCTGCTGCTTTTTCTAAAGGTTTCCAACTCAATTCCCCTCACTGGTAGACAGCAGGGGGTTCTCTAGCTCATGCTTAAGATTGTTAGTAGTATCTTTCTGCTAATGTCAAATTGGTATTGCTCTGTGATTGGAGTGACCTGGAAAGCAAGCTCTGCTGGATAAGCCCTTATTAAGGTGACATATTGTTCCTTTACTCTGAAGTAAATATCTACTTCCAACTCTAAAAATCCCATCAAATATATGAATAGATGCATTTATTTATTCTATAGTATGAATAGGTAAAACAAGTAAACATAAAAATAAGCAAATAATTTCAGTAATGTATTTTTCTTCGCCATATGCATTCTAAACATCAGCACTGAAACATTGACAGGAAGGCAGGCTTTTCTAGGACAGGTTGTTAAAAGGATAATCTTATATTATGCTAATAAAAGAATACGCTGAGGCTTTCTCAGACACATCAGCAGTTTCATACTTTCAGGTAGCCTCCATGAGGGGGGAACTCTGCTGCTTCCATGAAAAAAGCTTGGTGAAACCAGAGCCCAGGTGCCAACAAATACCTATAACATGGTGACAGAAACTTCTTATTTTGTTAATGGCTCCCACCTGGGGACCCCAAAGAACTTGATGTGCATGAATTAACGTAGCTTTTTAACTCCCATGTGTGCTGTGTAATGATGCCATTGAGCATTCTTGTCTTCTTTAAAAAAAAAAAAAATGACTTAGGAAGCTGTTTAATTTAGAAGAGTTTAATTGAGCATGGTAACAGAAGTATATGTCAAGTGTTAAATATATAGCAAAGATCTGAGATATGTGAACATGTAACAGTAGAAGCTAGGCTGCGCAGAGCCCCTAGCTCTTTCTCTGGACTGTTTTTAAGCTGGGCTCTGACAGAGTTAGAAAGCAGGTACCTGAATTTCTCATTGTTTTCTTGAATTCAAAAGTCATAATAAATTCATCATAGCGCCATAGTGAGTGGTTCAAATGTAGTCACGAAGTTGTCTGTCACCTGGAAAACCTCTACTAAAATGACTGACGTAGATTCGAATGATTTGAGATAACTTTATGGATGAATGAATTTAACAAAACTTTAAAATTCTTCTGCAACAAGCCTGTATGTAGATTGCAGTGTGGAATATCCTAATTTCTGCCACTAAACCATGGCAAAATTGCATTGTTCATCCACATGTTGTCTCCAGAAATGTCTCTTAAGTAGATTCTGTAGAAGTCCTGTCTCTTCATCATTTTAACAAAGCGATGAACACAGCGGCAGAACAGTGAGAAAACAAGTTTGGTTTTTTCATACAGTTTGTTTGCCAGGGGCTAAAACCTCATGTTCAAAGTAGCTGTCTAAAAGGAGCTTTTTTGTTTTTGTTAGCTAACTGGATTACCTGAATACTGGTACTAAGATGTAATTTCTCCCAGGGGACTTTTATATAAAGCCACCCTATCGATAGAGCTGCTACACAGATAAAAGTTTCACAACCTGATCTGGCTAGTTTGGTCCTGACAGTGGAAATCTCCTAACTGCACTAGAGTAATACAAAGCAGCAGTACCAGGAACCAAGCTACAACTTTCAGTATGTTTTACTGCCTTTTGGAAAAGTTTTGCTAAATATGACTCTGTTGTTTTGTAGGTTTAACTTCTGCAGTGAAAAATAGTAAAAGAAAAGTAGTATTGATCAGATTAAACATAAGTGATCATTTCAGATGTCAGACTGATCATATAAATCAAACAGTACATAATTATTTCAAACTCCCATTGTTTAAAAATATAAACCCCATTTTTAATGGGTAACAATGAAATGATAAGCACTGCAGGCCACAATCCTGTTAATGCTGCTATTAGATTGGGCCCCTACTTTTTAATAGCTTCGTAGGTGATCTGAAATGTAAATATCACTTAGAAAAATAGCTACACTTTTATACAGCCCTCTCTACATAATTGATATCACTTGTAAAGCTTTTATTGTTGAAAGGAGTTATGTCAATAACATTGGAAAATTTTCATTTTGATAAGGTGTAGTAGTTTCTCTTTCATCTTAAAAGCACCATAATAATGAAAGATCTTAGGCTGAAACTGAAGGTACCCCTCTGTTTCCATTTCTTTCCATTAAAATGGCTCTATATCCAATTTGTACAATAAAGCTGGTATGACACCAAAGCATTACCTTAGCATTAAAATAATTTTTTTTTTAAGATGCTGACAAATAAAATTAAGTAACATCTAAAGCTAGTTGTTGGCATGACATCTCAAGAGACCTGTCTTCTCCCTTGTCAGAACTTCTGGCCCTGGGGAGCTTAATACAGCTCCTCGAATGCTTTTCCTAAGTGTAGCTCACCATGTATAGAGTGTATTATATCATTGCATTTACTTTGGGCTTAAAGAATGCTTCTCAACAGTATTTACTTGAAGCCATGTATGATCTTTTGGGGTTATTTTTACCACTTTCTATATTTTCAAATGCTGCATGCAAGGGAATATAATAAATGAAAATATATGTTGCATCTGTTACGCCTTTCACTTTGAAGATCAGCTTCAGATGTTTTGCAGATTGTATGTTGAAAATTAATGGTCTAGAAGGCAGGATGAACATTTGTCCTAAAAATGGCCTGCTAGTCATGCTCGTACTAAGAAAGTCAAGGACAAGTTATGCCTTTTGCAAAAAAACCCCTAACCAAATCTTCAAAGAGGAGTACAGGACCTTGCTTATATGTGTGTTTTCTTTTTGATTCCCTACCTTGTTTTGTAGTTTAAGCCCAGTGGGCAACAAAGCCCCCCCCAGCCGCTCTCTCACTCCCTGCTTTGGACAGTGAGAATGGGGGAGGGAATCAGAAGAGTAAAAGTGAGAAAATTTGTGAGTTGAGATAAAGACAGTTTAATAGGGAAAGCAAAAGCTGTGTGCACAAGCAAAACAAAACAAGGAATTCATTCGCTACTTCCCATGGGCAGGCAGGTGCTCAGCCATCTCCAGGAAAGTGGGGCTCCATCACGCGTAACGATGACTTGGGAAGACAAACGCCATCACTGCAAACATCCCCCCTTCCTTCTCCTTCCCCCAGCTTTATATACTGAGCATGACATCGTAGGGTATGGAACATCCCTTTGGCCACTTGGGGTCAGCTGTTCCAGCTACATCTCCTCCCAACTTCTTGTGGACCCTCAGCCTGCTCGCTGGTGGGCTGGGGTGAGAAGCAGAAAAGGTCTTGATGCCGTGCAAGCACTGCTCAGCAGTAAAGAAAACATCTCAGTAATATCAACAACGTTTTCATCACAAATCCAAAACATAACCCCATACCACCCCCCTTTTTCTGGTGACTGTTTCTTACCTCAAGCCTGTTTTGTTAGCTAACTGGATTACCTGAATACTGGTACTAAGATGTAATTTCTCCCAGGGGACTTTTATATAAAGCCACCCTATCGATAGAGCTGCTACACAGATAAAAGTTTCACAACCTGATCTGGCTAGTTTGGTCCTGACAGTGGAAATCTCCTAACTGCACTAGAGTAATACAAAGCAGCAGTACCAGGAACCAAGCTACAACTTTCAGTATGTTTTACTGCCTTTTGGAAAAGTTTTGCTAAATATGACTCTGTTGTTTTGTAGGTTTAACTTCTGCAGTGAAAAATAGTAAAAGAAAAGTAGTATTGATCAGATTAAACATAAGTGATCATTTCAGATGTCAGACTGATCATATAAATCAAACAGTACATAATTATTTCAAACTCCCATTGTTTAAAAATATAAACCCCATTTTTAATGGGTAACAATGAAATGATAAGCACTGCAGGCCACAATCCTGTTAATGCTGCTATTAGATTGGGCCCCTACTTTTTAATAGCTTCGTAGGTGATCTGAAATGTAAATATCACTTAGAAAAATAGCTACACTTTTATACAGCCCTCTCTACATAATTGATATCACTTGTAAAGCTTTTATTGTTGAAAGGAGTTATGTCAATAACATTGGAAAATTTTCATTTTGATAAGGTGTAGTAGTTTCTCTTTCATCTTAAAAGCACCATAATAATGAAAGATCTTAGGCTGAAACTGAAGGTACCCCTCTGTTTCCATTTCTTTCCATTAAAATGGCTCTATATCCAATTTGTACAATAAAGCTGGTATGACACCAAAGCATTACCTTAGCATTAAAATAATTTTTTTTTTAAGATGCTGACAAATAAAATTAAGTAACATCTAAAGCTAGTTGTTGGCATGACATCTCAAGAGACCTGTCTTCTCCCTTGTCAGAACTTCTGGCCCTGGGGAGCTTAATACAGCTCCTCGAATGCTTTTCCTAAGTGTAGCTCACCATGTATAGAGTGTATTATATCATTGCATTTACTTTGGGCTTAAAGAATGCTTCTCAACAGTATTTACTTGAAGCCATGTATGATCTTTTGGGGTTATTTTTACCACTTTCTATATTTTCAAATGCTGCATGCAAGGGAATATAATAAATGAAAATATATGTTGCATCTGCTACGCCTTTCAGATCAGCTTCAGATGTTTTGCAGATTGTATGTTGAAAATTAATGGTCTAGAAGGCAGGATGAACATTTGTCCTAAAAATGGCCTGCTAGTCATGCTCGTACTAAGAAAGTCAAGGACAAGTTATGCCTTTTGCAAAAAAACCCCTAACCAAATCTTCAAAGAGGAGTACAGGACCTTGCTTATATGTGTGTTTTCTTTTTGATTCCCTACCTTGTTTTGTAGTTTAAGCCCAGTGGGCAACTAAGCACCACCCAGCCGCTCTCTCACTCCCTGCTTTGGACAGTGAGAATGGGGGAGGGAATCAGAAGAGTAAAAGTGAGAAAATTTGTGAGTTGAGATAAAGACAGTTTAATAGGGAAAGCAAAAGCTGTGTGCACAAGCAAAACAAAACAAGGAATTCATTCGCTACTTCCCATGGGCAGGCAGGTGCTCAGCCATCTCCAGGAAAGTGGGGCTCCATCACGCGTAACGATGACTTGGGAAGACAAACGCCATCACTGCAAACATCCCCCCTTCCTTCTCCTTCCCCCAGCTTTATATACTGAGCATGACATCGTAGGGTATGGAACATCCCTTTGGCCACTTGGGGTCAGCTGTTCCAGCTACATCTCCTCCCAACTTCTTGTGGACCCTCAGCCTGCTCGCTGGTGGGCTGGGGTGAGAAGCAGAAAAGGTCTTGATGCCGTGCAAGCACTGCTCAGCAGTAAAGAAAACATCTCAGTAATATCAACAACGTTTTCATCACAAATCCAAAACATAACCCCATACCAGCTACTATAAAGGAAATTAACTCTACCCCAGGCAAAACCAGCACACCTTGCTTAACAAATTGCTAAAAAGGTAGTGAAACATCAGAAGCATCACCAACATTTTGTCAGAAGAAGTTGAAATTAGAGCCTAATTAACAGCACCCTTTATTTTGAAGAAAACGTGTAAATCCACCCTGAAGTACTGCTGCAGTTAAAATTACAGGTGCTTAGTGCAATGGAATATTAGGCTGCAAACAGTATGCCTGAAGGGGTCAAAATCAGTGAGTATTATGCAAGTAGCTTATGCAAAACCTAGCTACAGGTGATTTTCCAAGAAAAGTGCATATGTAACAGATTTTAGTGTCCAATTTTCTATTTTTATTCATTAAGACTGCTACTTCCATTCCTGAAGGATATGGAGGGTACATGAAGGGGGGCTATACTTTTCATTCTGTATAACCCTAAGAATGTCAGAGCCAAAGATAAATGCATCCTTCTATAATAGAATTAGCTAAATGTATATACATGGAGTTAGCAAACTCTTAAGCAAAGATATTTTGATAAGTTTTCCCCCTTTTCCATTATGTGTAATCATTTGCTTTGCTGTTCAAAGGAATACTTTTGTAACAGTTGTCAGGGAAAAGAAAAAGACTTTTCAAAGGGAATGCATCAGGATATGCCATACCACCTAGCCAGTAGTGTATAGTATGATGCTGGCTACCTTAAAAAAAAAATAAATTACTGTACTAAAAATTTCCAGTTAACTTAGAAATGTAAGACGGTAATGTGAATGCAGTTTTCTAATGCCCATCTCTGGGTAGCTCAAGAGGACAATTACCAGGAGGGGGTAGGAAGCAGACAAGTGCACCTGAAACCCCATATATATGAAATAGAAATTGCTGCAGAGATTGTTTTGAAATGAGAAAGACCCACATGAGTAACAGGATACTGAATCAAAACTGTTACTGGAGGTAAATGATGTGAAAAGCTGTGAATACTGTATCATACTCTCTTCTGTTGAGATGTGAAAGGTAATTTGTGATTTTAAACTACAGAACACAGGTTTATTACGTAAACTTGAATGCTATCTATAGAATAAATAGATGCCTTACTACTATGTAATGAGGTTTTTCCTTTGTTTCTCCTTTCCTCTTTACGTACTGTAACTATGACTTAACTACATCCAGGAGGCTGTGTTACTTTTCCATTACCAAAAAAAGAAAAGATTTTTGGATGACCTTTTGTTGATGGGAGGTTTTGGAATTTATGTTTCTGTGACTTTGTTCTATGTTTGGGGTTGTTTTTACGTGGGAATATGTGGTATTTGGTCTCCATTTGGTCCCTTGCTAAGAATTAAGTGATACATTGCCACAATATTCGCCATTTACGTTATTTGTGTTTGTTTCCTGTCTGCTGTCAATTCTTCTAACTTGGTTAGAATGTCCTTTTTATCTCAAAAATGTGTGCATAACTTACCTTATATGCTTAAACAATAATTCTCTTGCAATAATTAAAAAGTGATTAAGTAGAAGATAAGTAATTCTTATTGATATAACTATAAATAAATTAGTTTTGAAGGCTTGAATCCTCTTTTACATTTTCATAGAACCATAGAATCATAGAATGTTTTGGGCTGGAAGGGACCCCTAGAGGTCATCTAGTCCAACTCCCCTGCAGGAGCAGGGACACCGCTAACTAGATCAGGCTTGCTCAGAGCCCCGTCCAACCTGGGCCTGAATGCTTCCAGGGATGGGGCCTCCACCACCTCTCTGGGCAACCCATTCCAGTGTTTCACCACCCTCATTGTAAAGAACTTCTTCCTTATATCTAGTCTAAACCTACCCTGGTTTAGTTTAAAACCATTACCCCTTGTCCTGTCACAGCTGGCCCTACTAAAAAGATTTTCCCCATCTTTTCTATAGGCCCCCTTTAAGTACTGAAAGGCCGCAATCAGGTCTCCCCGCAGCCTTCTCTTCTCCAGGCTGAACAAGCCCAACTCCCTCAGCCTGTCCTCATAGGAGAGGTGCTTCAGCCCCCGGATCATTTTTGTGGCCCTCCTCTGGACCTGCTCCAACACTTCCATGTCCTTCTTGTGTTGAGGGCTCCAGAGCTGGACGCAGTACGCCAGGTGAGGCCTCACCAGAGCAGAGTAGAGGGGCAGAATCACCTCCCTCGACCTGCTGGTCTTTCTCAAGTGTGCTTCCAGCTTAACCTTCTTTTATGTAGAAACAAAACCAGTCAAATAAAATAGTTCTTAAGGTAAATCCTTAGAAAAAAGTTTCCTCATACGTTCGTGGTGTTTGAAGGTCTGCTTTAAAGCATTACAAAACTTAATAGAATATTTGAAGAATTTCTGGTAGCATAAAGTTTGGGTTCATTTCTATTAGTGCTTCCATTTTAATGTGACACATGCTAATAAAGTAAGAAACTTTAGTATTTTTTAACTAGGCCATAGGGCAAGACCTATTCCAAGGAATAGGAATTTTTCTTTAATTTTTTTCATCACAAACACCTCTAACAAAGATGTCAGTATTAACCACATTGTGTGTTTCTCATTTAAAAGTGCAGTTATTTACAAGGTAGAAATTATATGTTAAATAGAAAGAAACAAGTGTTTTCAAACAGTATAGAAGATTTTTTTTTTTTTTTTGGAGGGAGTAGCATTTACAAGTTAATCTTCCACAGTTTTTTTTTAATTCAGTGACTGTTTTATTGATCATATGATACATGTGGTAGAGCATAGTATCCTCCCCTGGAGTGAAAGCTGCAAGTGCTGATAGTAATACCGTGTGCCTGTCATTGGTACTGTAGTCCTTCTGCTTTCCTTTCCTCCTCTTCTACCCCTTGTCTGAACCAACTGTTGCCTTTTGTCATTTTTTTAGACAGATCTATGAATGGATCTATATAGATGTCCCGCCGCACCTCAGCCAGAGCCACATTTATTTCAGTGGAGCTCTGTCTGGAACCATGCATCAACACAAAGCTGCAAAGGGGTAAAAATGTGCCCAAACGAATCAATATCCTGGATAGACACCCTGAAATCTTTCAGGCCTGTTCTTTCAGTGCATAAATTGGAATTGTAGCTTGATGGAGTTAGGAAAAACCTGAATTTGGAGGCTGCTTTCAGGGAAAGGCGGTCACAAAAGATGGAGTGAAAACAAGTGGGCTGTTGTATTCAGGAGAGCTGACAGTAATTAAAAGAGACCAGATTAAGGAAAAAGCAACCAAACTATCATAAAACTAAGTAAGAAACTGCTTTGATTATTAGTCATACAAATTTTAGAGCAAATGGAAACAAGCATATGGGACTAAGGATGGGTATGGAGGAATAACTGAAGCACATATTTGGGAAAAGATAAAGCTCTAAAGTTATAGTGAGAAACATAAAAGGTGGCAAGAAGAGCCTGAATAAACACAACAAGAGTAAGAGAAGGGAAAATGAGCCCATAGGTCCATCTTTAACAAGATGAGGAGCAGTGTATGGCATTGAGAAGGCCAAAGTGGTCCAGAACTAATCTGAACCTAGTTGGACCCACTGGAGCCAAAACAAGACTCATTCAGAGCTAGAGGATTTTTAGAAAGCTAGAAGTATTTGATCAGAAGTGCCTACTGTGGCTGGCCTCTAGTGTGCCAAAGAAACTTGAAGCTGTGAGGGGTAAGGTAGGAGCCAAAAACCCAAAGCAAGGCAAGCATTGTGTCTAACTTTGAGGGATGGGATGGAGTGGGAGGAGGAGACAGAATCTAGCAAACAATATCATAGATCAATTCTTTACAAAATTATTTATTTTTTATATATAAAAATATTAGTATAGTAAGAAACAGCGCATATGAATTTCTCAGGCAGTTACTGTGTGAAATCAGTTTCCTTGCTTTGATAGTGTAGCTCACCTAGAGGTAAGAAGAAAGCTTTGCATATGCTATATCTTGAATTTCATAGGAGTTTGATGTTGAGGGAACTGGATTAAATTAATCTGTACTGTAGAGGAACGAGGAAAGCAATAAGTTATTTTTATATTCATCTAGGACAGGACAAGAGGTAATTAGTTTAATTGTCAGTGAAGACAATGTCAGGAAAAAAATCTTTAGCTACAAGAGGTACTGGGAAAAGCTAAAAACCTATGAATCATCTCACTGGAGGTTTCTAACTGTGAGTTAGACAAACTCTTGTTAGCATGATCTAGACAGCCTTGCTTCTGATTCAGAGCCAGCAACCTCTCTAACCAAAATCCCTTTTCCAGTCCATCACTTGCGTGACTACTCTGATTTACGTAGTTGATGACTCTTGGCCATTGAGAGATAATGCAATCAAATAATTACTAACTGCAATCTTCTTTATCTTGGATATATTGTCATTTGGACTGCCACAATTAATCAAGCTGTTTCTTGAAAAAGAAGTAGTTAGGGGACTGCCCATTTCAGCAAGTCTGGTAATAATTTAAAGATTTGAAGTTGAGTTTTCCCTTCTAGTAAGCTTAGTTAATTCTAAGTGTAAGAAATGTATTGTTATTTAAGAAAGGTAGCAGCCTGAATTTGAAAAAGTAATGTGTGCCTTTATTTCTACTAAGAATGTTAGGTCTAATTTCACAAGCTTGATGAATTTCAGACAGTATTTGGTGTATTTTCCAGAGGAAATCTCTTCAGGTGGTGTGCGTGCTCAGACAAGTTCAGTATGGTTGATACAGGTTCTGAATCATTATTTTGGAGTCCCTTGGGTACTTCTCATTAGAAATATAAAGAAATAACAGTCCCAAAGTATGCATTGATTGCTTACTTTACAGTAAATTTAGCCTGATTAACTGAAGACTGTGAGAGCCCCATGGAATTCAAACTGAGAAGACTGAAATCGAGAATTGCCTGGGTTTTTTAGTGAGGAGTGCTTTTCAAGAGTCAGAAATATCTTGCACTACTGTGGGAATTTGGTTTTGTTTGAGAATTTCCCACAGATGTCATGTTTTTTCTAGGAGGCTTAAAGGATAGCAGTGAACTTAGTAGTTGGGGATGCTTCAGAAGCTGAGATGATTTCTGAGGCTGCTCAACTCTATGTGTGTGACTCACTAGACAGAGTTTTCAGGGAAAAAATGTGTCTGCTTGTAAAGAAGTAACGCTGTAATTACATAGCACTGGCTTTTACAGGGTAATAGCAGATTGTTGTCAATGTTGTGTATAATAAAATTTTCTCTCTTACTTTCATATGTGTGCTCGTGGTGGACTGGTCTGTCAGAAAGAAAAGTTAACTCATGCTCCAAAAAGTAGTGGAACCCCCCATTGCACTCCTTTTGGCCTCCTGGTCTGCAAGGCTCATCTCCCTCCCTCCCTCTCTCCCTCCCTCCCTCTCTCCCTCCCTCCCTCTCTCTCCCCCAATATTAGTGTCATAAAATATTGCCATCACCAACCAAGATATTGTTCTCTGGTTTTGTTTCATCTTGTGTCCCTAAGTTTTCATAAGCGTGTCCTACATACAAGCAGCTTGCTTTATTTCATTTGGAAATTTCTTTCTGTACTGAGGGAATCACAGCTAACTGTTAGAGCTAGGCCCGCACTGCATCTAGTCTCCCTTGAGAGGATATTTGTAATGCCCCCACAGCAATTAGCAGAAAAGAAGGTACATCGCGATGTTATTGTTTATTGTGGAGGTAAGGCTGCCTTCCTATAAGGCATCGGATATACCCTCTTCTGCATGTGTTTTTCACGTTTAACATGTAACAAAGTTTTATTTTAATCAGTGGAATATGACAAGTAACAGTGTTTTTCCTGGGTTCTGAACGCTGTGAATTAACATCTGCTCTACTTCATTTAGGTTTTAGACCGACTTTAAGGAATACTGTGCATATATGAATATATAGGAGGCTAAATTTACTCTAAGATAGTTAGGTGAAGTTGCTTGACTTCTATGTTATTATTTCAGGAAAAAAATCACTGTAATTGGTAGCTGTCATCGTATCATACGATATGGATTTAATGTATATAATTCAAAGGCAATGTTTATACACTCATTTTTAAAAAGGAGTAATTTGTTACATGACAGGGAAGCTGTTGGATTCAGTGACAGTCAATAAAAAAACCCTGGTGCTCTGGAGATCAGCAGTGAGAGAGTTACATCACCAATATCAATCCCCAAATTTCTTATCCTGATCCTTCCTTACACAATACAGCTAGAGCTTTATTTTGAATGGTAACACAGAAAAAGAAGAAGATAGGAAGGGAACTGGGAATGATTCAAAATAAAAATTAAATCCTGTTAGCACCCTAGAGCATGGAAAACCCTTCCATTAATGTTTTGTCCACTTCCTTTCTTTTTTGTTTTACTTTTTTCAGTGATTCTTACTGGTTAATTTGCTAGTTTCTTGCCCAGTGTTAGTGTTGTAATAGAGGTTTGGTTTTATTTGAGTGTGCAAAGCTAAATATGAGCGTAGAAAACCCTTTACTCTCAAATGTTTTAAATTTGAGATTGAACATGCTGGTCTTCAGTGCTGTCCTTTTTTGGGCATAACATCATTTTTATCTTTGAGGGAAAAAAATGAAACAAAAATATCAAGTCTAAATTATTTCTCAGAAAACAATGCACGCAATGGTCTCAGTTTGATCTCCAACAGAGCTCAAAGGAGTAATGTCTGGCCTCCGTCCCTAGCTGAAATGTTATGGAACACAATTTTGTAGCTATAATGTAGGTAGAACCTAACCTCCCTCAGCAGCTCCAATGGCCCAAGCATAAAAATGTTCATTTTAGCATAAAACTCACACTAAATTCAGCTGGAACAAAACTCAGATAAGAGTGAATACTTCTGAAAACTCTGCTCCCTTTTTCATTAAACAGAACTTAGAAACAATTGCCTGTTTTCTGGTGTAATGATGTTATCACAGAAAATGCGATACCATGTAAAAGGACTCACAAGTCATCGAACTGCTAACACTTTGAAAAAAATGCATTTATTTCTGTGATTTACATTTCAGTTTTCCCAGCATTAGTTTCATTGAGAGGTCTGAGCAGCTTTGGTATATTCTTGAGAGGTGGTATTTTTATGAAGTGAGAGACAATAATAATAATTCTTAATTACTTTACAGGATGTTGAAGAAAAAAATTACATTTTGATGTACCCTTCTGTGTTTAGGGATAGTTCATATGTTCTTCAAGATTTTCAGTAGGTTTGCTTTATGTTGTGCTGTGTGCATTTTACTTTGAGATGCTTTTCACTTTAAGGAACAAACAGTGTTCAGGAACGGAATGGCATGATGACCAGATGACAGTTCAGAAATGGTGTAATAATCCTTTTATTCATACAACTTTCCATGCTATTGAGGGGAGAAAAGTTAGGAAACCACAGGAAAATTATTTTGATAAGCTGTGTTAAGAGTAGAGGACTATTTCACTTAAGTCATGGATGAAATTTAAATGCTACATACCCTTTCATTTGTCCACTTCTTCAAAAAGCAGAATTAACCATGAATTGTCAATAAATGAAATTTTATCACAAGTAAGAAGGAAGCTAAGTTCCAGGAGGTCCTACTGGCATACTATGTAACAGTAATAACTGAAGTTTATATTCTTTGAGGAACTTATTCTTTAAACTTTAATGTGACTTTTTATTACATTCCAAAACATACTTTCATAAGAATCTTCAGTTTAAGCTTGTAGGGTGCACCACTTCATTCCTCTCTTACTTACTTTCCAGCAAAAACTAGAAATAGTTTTAATGCCTATAAATTCTTCTTGAAAGCAGTTTAATATGACATGGATGTGCAGTAGTGCACAACCTTTGAGCTTGCTGTGAAGGTAAGGTATCCTTTAGAAATACTATGGAGATTAGGAAGCATTCTGAGAGATGGTTATGACTTCAAGACTTTAAAAGCCTCTACAACACAAAAAAATAAAAACTTGAGTGTTTGACATTTTTTTGAGTTGGCCAAAATGTTTCAGAACAAAGTAGTATTGTATCAAGGAGCTTCTTGAATTTTGGATGTATGCAGTAAAAGATAAATAACAAAAGTTCATGCTCAGTCAATAATTTTGGGGCCACATAAACCTACTGCACCAATCTGTTACTTTTCTTCAGTTATCACAAGTGGAAATATTTAAGGTAATCCATTATACTGTTATGATTTCTCTAGGGTTTTTTGGGTTGCTTTAGTAGGACAGAGGTACAAAAGGTTCAAGAAGTAAAATTGTGTAGGCATTGGCATGGAATGTAACTACCACCATTACGAAGAGAAGTCTGCGACCTCCTTTGGTTCAATAAGCTTAATAGATACTGGTGATGAAGACAGCCATCTAACCTTACTTCCTTCAAAATACAACAATATTGCTCAGTAGTTTTTGTGGACCTGGTCCAAGAATTTATGACTGAAAGAATGTATAGATGTGCATGGTCACTTCCCTGCAGCTTACTTATAGAGTAAAAGGTTGCCTTGATTTGGTTTGCTTAAGGAAAAGATCTAAACCCCTGAATTTCTGGGGTGCAAAATGACTCCTGATCTGATTGTTCTCTAGTACAGACATAGATTAAGAGATATGTTACTGAAAAGAAATAATTTGGTGCTGTTAATCGGAGGCTATTGTCCAGATAATCAAACTCTCTTTGAAATATGCTAAATTTGAATGAAGTCTCCTAGGGCAGGTAGTTCTTACTACACTATAATTTAGTCTTTCATCAAGAGATGCACCTGGTGTCATTTTTCATTTTATCTAGAATACAAATTCTCCCTTTATGACAGAGTTTGTTTCTTGGCACACAAAACTGCGTTCTGTGTCATGGTGGCATTGCCTTCTTGATTGCCTTGTAAAGTCAGTTCATGAGGACTGCATGTTCAGTGAATTAAGTGATAAACATATGGTTTTAATTAATCTATGTAATACAGCAATAACTAAATATTTTGAAGATTATTTTTTGCAATTGGAGTCATCACAAAAGAAACAAATGATATAGAGACTGTAGCTGTCTATGTGTAGTTCAGCACTGAATTCCCAAACCTCCTTCTTCATTGGTGTCTAGCAAATTGATTTAAAAGTTTAACTGAAAACATGAAAATTCCACAATTTCCAACAAAGTCCAAAACCAAATTATAATAGCACTGTATCCTTTATCCAGAACTAGTCTTCTTGCTTATGCAAGTCACAAATAAACATGATGCCTGGTATCTTCTAAGACTTCTGTAAAGAAACATGTTCATGTTTGAACATTATTCATCTTCACTGACAGAGGTTTGCCTTCACCGTACTCCATCTCCCTTGTACTACATGCAGACGCGGCTATACCTCTTAAAAGACAGGAAGCGACACAGTGTGCGTAAGCAGCTTCCATTTTATATAGGCCACCAGCATGCTAGGAACATAGGCTGCTAGCTTCTGCTTTTTTTTTTTTTTTTTCTTTCCCTTTTTTAAAGACAATAGTCATTCTGGTTCTCCATGTACCATATGTCTTCTATGTTGTTGCTGGGGCTTTTTGCTCTTTCTGTATGAATCTATTTTTGGCCACTGCCCTGTATTACAGGGCTGGGTGGGCTTTGTTCCGATGTGGTTCTTCTCTGCGGACCTTTATATTCAATGGGATTGTAGTTGAGTTTATAGCGCTGCAATTCTGCTGTGTCCTGTGCTGTTACTAACTACACAGTGTGAAGCAGGTAGAGTAAAGGCAGTACTTAAAGATTTTTGGAGGCTGCATCTAAACCTGCTGTACCTCTCTGCATTCCCTTTGACTTGTGTCAAAGAGCCTATTTTTTTCCTGTTTTTATGTTCCCCCCAAACTTGTTATTCTCAGCAACAGCAGTATTCCACCAGATTCATGGTGATAAATCTTTGGTAACAGCCAGCGGCTGGCATCATGCTACATATTACTCCTTGATGGTGCAAAGATATTTATCATATTTTATAGGTACAGAATGCAATATGAAGATTTAAATTGTAGCTTCAAGAGGTGGGTTTTTTAAAACCTCAGTTTCTAGGCTGAGTAACAGCCTCCTGTGCTTTTTTGCTCTCGGAAGGAAATATCACTGCTGTTATTTATTTATTTCACTGTAATTAGCTGAGAACTGTATTGGTGTATAATTTAAGAGCGCCTGTGTCAAGGTGATGCCGTCTCGGCTGTTTCCTGAGCTTTCTGGTTGCAGCAGTCCCAAGAGATAGGGCTTGGATGCCTGTGAGATTTCTGCCTCTTATTAGGATCTGCCAATATTCATTATTCTTGCAAAGCGGAGTCGGCATGTGGGGGCCTAGCTCTGGGCACAGGGGGTAATGCAATCAGCCTGCAAAGAAGCTGTGTTTGCTTCTGCCGAGTGTTTATTTTGCTGAGACCGTGATCCAGGAAGGTAATGCAAGAAAGGAGACACAGGGCGATGTGCGGACAGGTTACTGCCACCTCAGCGCTGTCCTGTGGGCTACCTGTGGGCTACCTGGGGGGTGC
Organism: Egretta garzetta; assembly: GCF_000687185.1. NCBI lineage: Eukaryota > Metazoa > Chordata > Aves > Pelecaniformes > Ardeidae > Egretta > Egretta garzetta. The sequence goes on along the minus strand of NW_009260502.1, from coordinate 320,159 downwards.
TGTGGTTCGTTCCTAGGCGAGGATTGCAAAGCTGCGCCTTGAGGTCACAGGTGTGTGGGTCCCTGCTGCAAAACCTGTTTCTGAGAGGACAGGTACACAAGTCACTGCAGTCTATAACCAGCCACAGACGGCTGCAAGCAGCTCATTTTCCTCTTTATTGCTCCTTCGGAGGGGTCGTCATACCGCTGCCAGGCCTGACAGTGCTACATTAAGATAGATGAAGCATGCCGGGAATTTAGTTATAGTTCCCTGCACCAGCTCTAGGGAATTCTACTAATAGTATCAAGTTTTTGTGTGTACCTTCTAGTTAGCATGATTTTAAGAGTGACATACATGATTTTGTATGTGCACTCATGCAACAGAAACACAGTAATTTAGTCCTAAGAGTGTTGCAGTTTTAGCTCAAAATGTGACTGAAGAGTGCTGCTGATGTAGCGCTGACAGTGGCTGTGATTTTATTTTTATTTCTTTTTAACTAGAGCTAATTGTTAAAACTCAGACCATAAAGGAGACTAGACACATGTGAAAAATGTATTGTTAAGCTTTGTTCAGTTCTTAATCACTGATTCATATAATGCGTTCTCACACAGATCTCTGGCTAGAAACATAAAACAAGGATAAAAGAATTGAGGTGGAACGTTGGTTTTAATTTCTTTTTTTTCCCACACACAGAAATAGAAACAAATCCTGTGCAGTAAAATACATAATCCTAAAATATATTCTCTTTCATTAGTATGAAATATTCTCTCTTAAACTGGCAAACACAACTGGAATAACAGTAGGTGTATATAACATATAACAGTATGAGGACATGACTTAAGCAATAAAAAAAGGGAGTCATTAGCTCATGGAGCAAGCAACAGCACAGTTATTATTATGGAACTAATACAAATCAATGGTTGCCTTTTGTACATATGAAAAAGCAATTTTTGCTTTTTGTGCATACAGAAATCAATGAACTACAGTGAGTCCTTTGGATAAGGAAAAGTACTTCTGACTCTCCGTTTGGGATTTTCATTATAATGTTGATTATTAAGCAGATGTGAACTTTGATGGGACTCAGGAACACTTTCTTTCTGATAAAAGGACAGATTTATTTTATAGAATCTGGAATGGTTTTCTCATTTGCTTGTGGTTTAATGAGGGTACTGTGTCGGTGAAGGAAACCATTATTACTGGTAGTGATCACATTCATTTCAAATGGCTGAAGCAATGCAATTCAGTGAGCAAAATTTGCAAATCAGTGCTGTAAAAATGATTTGTTGTGCTTGAGTTGAACAGCTGATGTGTCTGTTGCCTATAAAACTGAGATATAGCACATAGTGCAGTGATGTGTAAGTGGATGTATAGTAAGTACAGATAGTTGTTATTATTCTTTTCTTGCCTATATTTCTTTTCAGCACCCATCAAGGATGCATCTGTGTTTTATGCAATAAAGACAGTGCTTTCAAGGGTATGTTTTTATTAATGATTTAATATTTCAGGCAGAACAGATTTAACTCAAGCTAAAGCAACAGATTGATTTGACATTTCAATAACAGTTACTATTAGACAGTGGTGACATAACTAGTTTTACATGTTTTAGAAGTGAACGTAGGTGTTAGATTGATGCCGTGAATTGTTTTGCCTATTTGAGGATGCTGAACTCGATTTTTTGCATTATGTTCATACCTTGCCTTGGCTTTTTATTTAAGTCTCCTGTTTTCACATATGATAGGGTTAGGTACCCTTTTCCTTTTTTCTCTTCAGTTCTCGCTGCAATGAATAACCAATGGCCTTTTCAGAAGGAAGTCTGGCTATTTTGATAAAGTTTTAGCTTTTCATTTTGCAGACTCTGTGATGGTTCAGATTTGGCTTTACTAAGCTGCCAGATAGGATCTTTTTCGCTTCTGTTTATATAGGAGAAAGTTTCAGTGTTTGCTTTTGTTCTTGAAAAGCATCTGCCCATCTCATGACTGACATTTGAATCAAATTCCATTTGTAATTGTTTGTTTATCTATTTTATGAACTACTAAATTTGAAGATTTGAAGAAGCGAGAAGAAACACTTCTTTTAAAATTAAAAAACAAACCTGTTCAAAGCAGTTCTTTTCTTTCCATTTGGCTTATTATTCAGACCTCTCTAGGTCTACAGATTTGTGGGTTTTCAAAGAATCTGGTTTTGTCATCAACTATGGCTCTTAGTGAACTGGATATCCTTCAGAATTCAAAACTAAACTAATGCTTTCCTTCTCCAGAGTGCTTTGCAAACACGAACTGGTCAGTTCTGGCAGTGGTAGAACTGTGGTAGAAGTGGTAGAACACCATCATCACTTGGCAAGTGCTATAAATATTATCCTTGCAGTTTGAGACTCCAGACCTGGTGAGACTCCAGATTACAGAGCTGTCAGACTGGAGCTGCTGAAGAAGGGGGAGGTCTCCAGGCAGACCCTGATGCTGTGCTGTAGGGTGCACTCTGCTCTTCTATATTGCACAGCCGTACAAGCATCTTCCAAAAATTCAGTTTGGTCAAAATATTGCATTAGTCCTGTGAACAGACTGCAGAAGAAATCCATCTGGGAGATGGTTTTAGGCTGGAGGAGAAAAGAGTTTGGTTCTCATTCATGTGATCAAAGCTGATCCAAATTTAAGTAATTTGTAATACTGTTGATATCATGGCATTTGACCTCCACATGTCTCAGCCTGTGTGGTTTTACAGTTTTCACCTCTGACTTCCTATCTGACCTTAATCCACTCCTTGGCAAACAAGAACAGATACGATTTCTCTTATGGTTTTTTACTCCTTCTGTATTCAATTTAAAATATAATTCTAGCCCAGCTTTACTTCCCAGGTTTAATATACCACTAGAAATTGTTGCATTTTTAGTTAAGAGTTAGAAATAAATGAAACAAAGAATGGTTGCACCAGTATGTTTTTTAATAGTTCCTGTAGTTCTGGTCATAGCTACAGTGAAGTTTCTTATGTATCCTTCTGCATAGGGCTCTCCAATACAGTAAGAGTAATATGTTTGTAATTGTACTGATTCCAGATACAACACCCTCAATGAGTAAACAAGGCAGACCTTTACTTACTTAGTGATGTGCTTATTTAAGCAATTTTAGGACTTCTGTGCACAAATGTTGAAATTAACTAAAAAAAAAATCACATTTAGGTTCTTTCATGTAAAATTTCACATTCTAGTTTATAAATATCTTGTAAAAAGTCTTCTTAAACATCTGTTAATCTTTTTATCAAGAAACTTCCTTCCCCACGTCACACTTACCATTCCCTCACAGTGTACTTTGCTCATGTTTCATGTTGAGTTCACCTTACACCTTCTGTATTCTCTTTAGATGTGGTCAAATCTGGTCCTTAAAGCCATGTCTTATGACTTTGCTGTAAACCAAAAAGTTTAAAAATATAACAATTTAAAGCAATGGAAATGAGGAGAGTCCGAATCATTTTCTGTCAAGGACTCAATGCAATTATGCGTTTTTGCCATGTTTTTAGTTAAAATCTCCCATGCCATACAGTACTGTATATGTCAAAAACCAGCTTACTTCAGTAGACGAAGTCAAGTGCTAAAAATCAATAAACCTTTTTACAGTTTTCCACTAAGGAACATTATATTGTGTCTGTCAGTTGGCATTTTTACCCTTCAGACGTAAGAAAACCATATCTCTTGAATCTTAGTGTATCAGACTACTTCTCTGCCGGTTGACTGTGCTACCCTGCTGTGAAACGTCGGCACGGCTGACGTGAGCAACAGCAGTCGAGCCACGGTGGTGAGGCGGCTGCAGTAGGCTAGGTGCGGCATGGGACCTCTTTTCATGAAACATCTTTTTAGCCCTTTTTTTGATTTTCATGCTTCCTCAGCTGAACCCTTGGTGGTTCGGTGCTAGGTAGCATAAAAGTAGCCATTGCAGAAGAATAGGCTATGCTGGCGTTTAGGGCTCGAAGGGTATCAGCAGGCACGTTTAGCACACACGGCTGTGTGCCTCTTCCTCTCCCTTGTGGCTGGGACTGTGAAGAGCCCCCAGAGCTGTTTTAATCTTGGCATTTCTCAGCTGTCCCCTCCTTACCGAGGTGCTCCCCCCCTACATCCAGATCTGGTGATCAGCGCAGGCAGTTCAAACCCGTATGTCCGATGATACAGTTTTCATACTACCAGACAGCTAAATGAAAAACATCAGCATAAGACATTCCAAGATGTGAAAGCATAAAGTGCTTTTCTCATACGTTTTTCTTCCTTTTTTACTACTTCCCTAAGGTTTCTAGTTTGGTTTTGACTTTTTTTTTTTTTTAAACTCCAGTTTTACAGACCATTGGTAAGTGACGTGGATTAAAGAAATCATATTTGGATTTTTTATGAATAATGAAAACTGACAATTTCTTAGTTTAAAATAGCATTCACTAAAAAGAAGTGTTTTGCTTAGCAATTCATGCAAATGATGTAAATGCAAAGGGAATAACCTTGTATTCATGCTGGCAAAAAGGGAGGTAATTTTATAGTTTCCCTGTTCTTTAGTTCCTGAGCCTGCGGGAGTCCAACACAGGTTTTGTCCTAACAACATCTATCAATCACAAAGGAAAACGGGTTACACGTCTGTTTGCTTAAATGGCAGTTTAAAAGTTCTTTTACATTTGTAATAATTTCAAGTACTGCTCTTTTTATAGCTTTGGGAAGTGGTGGGCTGGAAGCTGTTATCAAAACCCGGTAATGAAGACTAGAGGCAAAAATCTAAGGCAAAGTAGGCAAGTGAGCAAAATTAAAAGGAAAGCTAAAAATGGTCCTTGTTTCAGCTATTCCCTACGTGCCGGCGAAGCTTCAAATAGATTTTTCTGTTGAGATCTAGGCCAAAATAGACAATCTGAAGTTGAGATTGTCACCACTAACCTACACTTTTCCTGCTTAGCACAGGTGATATTTACAGGCTTGAAGTTGTTTCAACATGTCCATCTTCTGTACAGATTTTTTAAATGTGCAAGAGAAATGGGTACAGAAGACAAAGCTACAGTAGTATCTCATTATCCACAAACAGAACTGTGTTTTCACGTAAACCTCTCTTTAAAGTAATGTGATTTTGCCTTTGCTTTGTGATTGTGTTAAAGCTTAATATCTTTCATTCCTGTAATGTGTTGTGTCAAGCTTTGGAAACATTAGGTTCCCTGACTTGTTGTTGCTACTTTCTTTTTGACGTATTATCCCATGAGGCAAATGAGCAATCTGCACTGGCATGTTCCCCGGAGGCTTTGTATCGGCATAATTAATTCTCAGCTTAAATCCCTTCACATGCTGTTCTGTATAGGAGTTATATGGAGCAGGTGTGCCAAAGGGCTGAGTGAAGTCCTGAAGGCAAAATGATGAGTGGAAAGGTTAAGGTACAAGAATTGTCTTTGTTTCTAATTGTGGTCAATTGCAAGCATTGCTATCAGGAACAGGACGTGCCCTGAAGTCAATGGGCTGTCAAGCAGACACAGCAAGTCCCTGAAACCTGCAGTAACCAACCTTTCTACCAAATTGGAAAACTCCTGCGAGCTCTTTCTTAATGGTTGCCTGCACAGGTGACTGGTATCTGTGTGACAGGATCCCAGGGGTGAGAAGGGAGAATCCCTAGGATGTGCTGTGGCATCCTAGTCCAGATTGGAGACCCATTTTAACATCTCCTATGCACCGAGCAGCCCACTCTGTTTTCTCTGCTATTTTATAGATGTAATATAGGACAAAACCTAGTCTGTTCATAGGTCCAGCAATACAAAAGGGGAAGAAAAATGGTTAATGGTTCAACACACCTATTACTTGAAATATTCCACACCACCTTCTGCTTTTTATCTTTTTTCCCCAACCTGCCTGCATGTGTTGTTTTTTGCTGTCACACACCCGCGGCGTTACGGCAGCACTACCTGTCGGTGGTGGTGATGGAGGCCAGGCAGTGAATTTCCTCACCTCCTGGTTCTGCTCACCCTGAGCAGAGCTGTGGCTGTTTGGTGGCAGCTTACACGCAGGTACTGGCTACGGCTGTGCTTTCTGCAAACGCACATCCGAATTCTCAGCTGTGGAGGTTCATCCAAATGATTCTTTGGCAGTTCCCTGATGCCCATCTTTTCATAATTAAGCCATCAAACTCCATAATGTATTATTTCCAACCCAGCAGTACAGGAATACTTCTTTTAGGAAGGCAGTTTGGGCTGATAAAATAGTTAAAATTTTACGGTCAGTTAGAGGAAGAATTATTTTCACACACGCACAAATATATCCAGGTTTGGGTGTGGTTGCCTAGTCTGGGTGAATTTTTGTTGCGTAACTTCTCACACACAAATCTCCGGCATGAAAGCCCCCTGAAATGAGCTCTCTAAGAAGATAGCATAGGTACTAAAGCTATATAGAGAGTGGTGATTAACAGAGTCTCCTCCTCTCTTTCCTCCCTCCATCCATCTGGAACAAGACTGTGGCAGACTAGAGAGATACACATTACTTATTTTTCTATCATTATGATCTGTGTGGATTTACTCAGAATCCCTGAGAGGCTGCAGAAGCAGCACATTTTGATTTTGCTTTTTGATTCTGTCAGAGAAGCATTTTCTGCTCATATCCCAAAATATGGATTTAGGTTTGCCTGTGCCCTAGGGCAAGCAGCAATCATTTTAGGGTCAATAGCAGCTTTTCTGTGTGTTAAAATGTCATCACATCTAAGTATTGTATCTTACTACCTTCGAGGAGTGGGATCTGAGCGTTTCCAGATTCTCACTGGATCACAGCACTGAATTTAGCCCTTAAAGGCATCCAATGTCATGATGTTTTGAAAAGCAAAAAGTGTTGGGGCTCCTGCTTAAGAGACCTTTTACTGCTGATAATTTAGGCATCTTTCAGAAGGATGAGAAGCACACTTCTAGTACTTTCATTTTACAATCCCCAGTACATCCTTGACATATTTTTCCTCACAAAAAGATTTATGCATGCCAGCTCACACAATTACAAGGTATAAATGTTTTGATTAATACTTGTGTAAAGTGACGTATATAACTGGCATTTGTTTGTTAGTTCTGATTTTGATATGGTTATGTGACTAAATTGTAGTGATCATTGAATTTCATTTTTTACCTCACAGTTTTCTATCCCTTCATTTTTAGATTTGACTTATGCCCAAGGCAACAAGAAGGTTAATGAAACACAAAAGGAGCATATTTTCCATCATTAAACTATCTGTGAACCATGAAGCAATGAGCCAAATATTTGTATTACAGCTTAATATAGTGCTGTTTATTCTGTACGTGTTTATAACCAGAATTTTGTAACCCCAGTGAGTTCCCTGTACATGAAATAACTGGGTAAAAGCTGTGATCCAGAATTACCTCTCAATGTCTTTAAATATCAGGATTGTGCAGTCTCTTGAGTGACAATTACAACAATTTGTTTAGAAACTGTCATTACAAATCTAGGCTTTACCTTCATATGTTACTGGTGTTGTGATATCTTAGTACACTCCATAGAATATATCATAGCATTCCCTAGTAATTACTCTTTACTAAAGTCCAGATTCATATTCCTGAACATTCAGTAAGTCAATAGACTTTGAAATCCATAGGAGTCAAACATGCTAATATACCTTTTAAAAATATTTTATTTTGTGGTAAGCATTTTTCATGCTACTTCAGGTTATATACTGCATCATGTTACATAATAACTGGATACCTCATATTTATTCTTCTAGGATTTCAAAATATACCGCCTGCATTATTTATTTTTAATCTGGTGGGGATACAAAGTCCAGACACTGCCACCTGCAAGTATTCGTCAGTGCACTAAAATACTGCACTAGTGAAATTGCTGGTAGTGCATAACTTCTAACTTTGTTATGATGCTGGATTTCTTTCATATTTTAATCTTTTTCTAAGGCAACTCTTTCTCACAAGAACATTTTGCAGTGGCAGAAACTAATTGTAGCAGTATGTGGCACCCTACTGTCCTAATATTACCTTCAGGCATTGTGCCATGCTGTAGCAGAGCTGCTCTCAGGGTGTGGTAAGTGATGAAGATCAAACTCCCTAAAATTTCATTTTTCCATCTTCTCCTTGATGTGCTTTTTTTAAGCATCCAGCCGCTATCTCCAGCTTCTTTCCTAACCACTGTTTCTCAAGCTGACTTTCAGTCTCTTCACCACTTCCTCGGCAGAAGCTTATATTTTAGAAAAACGAGCCGAGATAGACACTTTGTTTTAGAGTATGTGTGGCAAATCCTTTTATATTCCTTCATTCAAAGCAGCTACCAGAGCAGCTGGGTGCTACGCTGGAAATGAGATCATTTGGGGGGTGCACGATGAAGACGGCAAATGAAAGTCACCAGATGATACAGGCGTTTACACACCAGTTGCTTACAGTGGAGTAGTCATGAGCCCATTAAGTATTCAGCGGCAGGTGTGGGAAAGGACAGCTCCTTGTTGGCTGTTGCAGAACTTTCGTATGGGGGAATATCATTTCTGCCGTAGTGCCTCCTGCTCTTCCTCTCCCTGCAATGCAGTCAGCTGTGAGACCAGCAAGGGCTGGTTTGATGATGGAAATATAGCTTGCTGTCTTGCCTAGGATTGGACGACGGTAACTAGTTTGGCACCAGAAAATCCAGAGTAAGCGTAGTTTTCATCCACTGGTAAAAAGTTGCAAGGCCAAGCAGGATGATTCAGTGCCAATACTATCCCAATGGCAACTCTTGTGGGCCCCGACTGATCTTTGCCTCACCGAACTGAAAAAGCGATGGCAAAGAATTATTTACTATTTGAGCAGGCATAAGTTGGTTTGGAGACACTGGATAAAATTTTATAGGCAGCAGAAATATCACAAAACTAAGCCAGATGCTAACTGACCAAATATTGCTGCTGTCGTTGCAAGCCACCTCAGACCTACCAATGTCCACATGTGCCACTCACTTCTTCACAGAGGTGACCTGCTGGAGCACAGAAGCAAAGAAGGGCAGGTACATACTGGTTGTGGCACGAGTCTTTCCTCACTAGAGCATGAGCACATTGCATGACACAAAAGTCTGGCCCAGCACCTACTCTACCACCATCTGAACAAGAGGAAAGTCTTTGCTTTGCTTCCTCCCCATGTTAAGACAAAACTTATTTTCTTTTTAAAAAAAAAAAAGTGAGATAACAAAATAGACATTACTCCATGAAAACTTAAATAAATGTGCACTGGTATACAAAAGCTAAAATGAATCTCAGTCCCTACAGAGAGGAACTGTTGCTGCTGTTTTGTTCCTACAACATTCAGTAATTTCTATTTGATTATTGAACTGAGGTGTGTAGCATGCAAGCAGCTTCCTTTCTACTTAAACTTTTGATCTTGAATAGAAATAAATGTATTTTTGAGTAGAACCACTACTTTTGATGCGTCCTTATTAGTATTGTTTGCAATGTGGCATAGTCCAGGTATCCAGTTGCTGAATTCCTTCTAGATATGCTTTTATATTTTCACCACACTTAAATTAACTTGAATCGGTACAGTTCCATATACATCTTTATTTGTTTCCTTTGTTTGTGAGCGTTTTTACTTTTGACTGAATTAGATGCCTCTGATAAAGTCTTTTCTTTGGGAATCCAGAATTTTTGGTTGACTCTATTGCTTTAAAAAACCCCCAAAAAACCAAAACCAAAAAACCACAACAACCACCACCACACGCTAGATTTCAGGGACAGATTTGCTGGGGACACAATGTTTTTGGCATGCTCCTCTTTGTAGGTTGTGATTGATTAACAATTTGTCACCCTGTGTACCTTCTTTTGCCACGTACATGCCCCAGAAACAAACTGGATACCTTGAAATAGAATGTCTTTGTTCCCTGGCATTTACAGAGGGGAGAGAAGTGTTTGGAGATTATGATGGGACGTTGGGAGAGAAATGCTGAGGCAATAAAGAATGATAGTTTTTATTCTTTTATTTTTTAATGCTTGTGGTACAGAGAGTTGTAAATCACTCTT
>NW_009260502.1:276557-310140 GCF_000687185.1 Egretta garzetta | reverse complement strand
CTTTCCCTATGAACTCTTCTATGCCATGTGGTATTTGGGAGCCGCCTTCTGGGCATTGCAAGAGTCTTTTGCATTCCTGGAATGGTACTGACTCCCTGTGCAAAATGACATTAAGCTCTACACAGTACCCACATATGGCAGCACTGTCATTTGTTTATGTCCTTTGCCTTCTTGCTTCAGAGCTGTGCTTTCCCCATGTGATGAAGAGCATCTTCCAATAGATTTTGTGTCATTTTTTTAAATGTCCAAAGGAATATCTGTATTCCCTCTGCTTTCTGGCAGCTGGACTTCTGTGCTGTTTTTCTTTTACCCTCAGGCTGAAAAAAATCCAGGATCCCTTTCCTTATCTAGGGCACTAGTGTCCACTCATGCGGATAACCTAGGCAAAGAAGGGACATTTCCAAGACACAGCATCTTAAAGCTTGTGAATGTATAGCCGTGTAATCCTGGGGCAGCAGATGTAAAAAATCTGGCCAGCAGAGCCAGTGTTGCAGACACAATGGCGCTGTCAGGTTGATGTTAGAGCTGTTCGTGCTGACAGACACCTACACAGACTGCCACGGTGGAGAAGTGTCAATCAAAGGCTCACAGAACTCCAAGGGTTGCTGTTGCTTTACTTGCAGAAGGTCAGGGTTCGGCTGTTGGGACTGAAACTAGACTAGAATACATGTATGCCCTGGACCATGCTGGGAAAAGATGCTTTATATTGTAAACCATGTCTGATATATTTTTGGGGAAGAAATCTCTCCCAAGATAATTCCACAAATAGTCCCCAGCCTAGATTTCTCTCTTTAGATGTCCTTGGTTGCTTCGTAATGTCTCTTTTGGGGGACTGTTTGATACCAGCCCCCAGGCTGCTTGTGTTCCTATCCCACTGATGACAGCTCTTGTTCAAAGGACATTTGTAGCAGCTTTTTAGTTCTGTGTGGGGAGCAGAAGCCTTTGAAATGGATGCAGTTGTGGTGAACTGTCAGAACGGAGCATTAAAGAAACAGTTTTCCTGTATTTAGAATATTGTTAGCATTTTACATAATTTAAACAGTTGGGAAGTCATGTTTTACTTATTTGAACACTTCTTGCTGTGACAGGTTTTGCAGCAGAGCTGTGAAGGGAGTGGAAATATTTCTAAGTAACACTCCTTACTTGGGCAATACCGAATTCTGTGAAAAGGAGGGGATATGAGGGGCATAGTCTGTGCTCATCCCTAAAAGTATTAGAGAACAGCAGCAAGCGAAAAATATTAATTTAAGAAAGGTGTCTTTTTTTTCCCCTTTTCTTTGCTGTTTCTGGTAGACAGGTCTGTCCTTACACCACTGCGGGGGGAAGTGAAGGTTGTCATGGTTCAGAGGGTATTCAGTGGTTTTGAAAGCTGCAGGTGAAATCAGAAAGAAGGAAGGAGTCCCAGGAATTTCAGCAGTGGATAATTTTTCTAGAATTAAGAGTAAACTTAACTGATTGTAAAAGGACTGGACATTTTCACAAATGTAGCTGCATATTCTGTGGAGTCTGTTCAGGAGTATTCAGAGTCTGACATTCTAGGGCCCTCAGCTATTTTGTGTGACTCGGTATGCTGAAGGTATTTATGTATGGACTGATGGGCAAACTTGCCATTTCACTGTTTAAAACAATTTTCTAATAATTAAGAAGAAAAAGTTGCCAACCCCCCACCCCACCCCCCCCCCCACCATTTTGTTGATTCATTACGAATCTTGCAGATAAAATTGGGGAATCTTTTCCTTGTTTTCTGGTTGCCTGTTTTTCTGTTGCTTGGAGAACTTTGGCTCCCAGAAGAAAATGGTGACTGCTTTTATTGTGCTTTCAGGGAGAGCTTTTGAACAATCTTCCTGATCATAGATTTTTGAAAGTACAGTTCAGTTTACTTGAGCCTGGAGTAATGGATGGACAATGAGTTTAGAGAGAAAACCTGAAGCATTTCTAAAAGCTTGTGAATTGAGGAAGGACCATCAGCGTATTTACCAACACAGTAGTATAAAAGTAGAGGGCCAATGCCAATCACCTACATCTCTTCATCTGTTTATTTGCTAAGATGCTAAAGCTGGGCAGTGACTGTGCAAGAGTAAAACAGGAAAACCCTATGTTTGGGAGCTGGAGGACAGGGAGAGGTTACTTACGTGATAATACCCTGCAGAGTATAATCTGAACTGAAATCTGTCATCCCAAATGGCTTGGTTACCATCACATCTGATTTCAGATAGAAGCTAATAGTGAGCAAAGTGTGTTATTTTTTTTCTGTGATTATGCAAAGCATGGTTGTCACGTCTTGCACTCCAAGAAACAGCTGGGATAATGCCCAGGTTCACACCAGAATTTGGGTGTCTAATTGATGTGCTTAACTCGTGAGTTCAGTTCTCCTATCATCCTCTCTAAACAGTGGTGAGGCTAGAGGAGTCACCAGGAAGTCACTTACTAGGCTGAATTTGGTTTCTGGAGGCCCTTGTCTCTATCAGCAAGCTTTCAAGCTACAGCTTCAACTTGGACATCATTGGTAGGATGAATTCTGGCATAATGTCTGGCAGGACATCAGTGCTGAAATGTTGGGGTACATACACTCAACCAGCTTTTCTTTTTTGCTATCCATTTGAATAATAATGCTCTTGAAATGGGTATTGATTCTTCTGTCAATTTTAAACTAAAACCATGGTTTATTTAACCAAAATGAAAAAATCTGATTTTTGACAGAAAAAATCAATTTTTTCTATCAAAGATTTAGCATTAATTATATTTAATTTCTGAAAATAATAATAAAAAATAATGTTAAGTTTCAAATATATGTTTTTTTCTTTTCTTCAGTCATCAATTTCAGTAAGTTACACATACAAAACAGATACTTTGGCTTCTAGTGCTTCATCTTTGACACTCTTGTTCCTCCTTGTATACTGGAAAAAAAATGCAGTCAATCCTTTGTGTGCTTTGGTTTGACAGGGTCAAAAGCTTTCAAATATCTGAAGCCATGGGTTGCCATCTCTCCATTGCCTCCCTTTGTAGGGAAGTACCCACAAACTAACTGTACAGCCTCTCAGGAGTGCTACTCAGTTACTCATATGTTGATGCTCGTTCTTTCTCCACTTGTTCAGACAGTCTCAACTTGTAAATTAATAAAAATGTTGGTGTCAAGAAGTCAATCACAGAATCACAGAATCACAAGGGTTGGAAGGGACCTCGGGAGATCATCTAGTCCATATTACATATTACACAGGACTTTGTCCAGGTGGGCTTTGAATATCTCCAGAGAAGGAGACTCCACAGCCTCCCTGGGCAGCCTGTTCCAGTGCTCCATCACCCTCAAAGGAAAGAAGTTTTTCCTCATGTTCAACTGAAACCTCTTATGTTTCAGTTTGTACCCATTGTCCCTTGTCCTGTTGCTGGGCACCACTCCAAAGAGTCTGGCTCCGTTCTCGTGACATCTACCCTTAAGATATTTGTATGTGTTGATGAGATCCCGTCTCAGTCTTCTCTTCTTCAGGCTGAACAAGCCCAACTCTCTCAGCCTTTCCTCATAGGGGAGATGCTCCAGTCCCTTTATCATCCCAGTTGCTCTCCTCTGGACTCTTTCTAGTTCCTCATCTTTCTTGAACTGGGGAGCCCAGAACTGGACACAGTACTCCAGGTGGGGTCTCACCAGGGCAGAGTAGAGGGGGAGGATAACCTCCCTCAACCTGCTGGCCACACTCCTCTTACTGCACCCCAGGATACCATTGGCCTTCTTGGCAACAAGGGCACCCTGCTGGCTCATGGTCAGCTTGTCATCCACCGGGACTCCCAGGTCCCTCTCAGCAGAATACCATATTCCTTGTTGCAGAGAGCTGAGTTGCCTGGCAAGGATGTGTGCTTACTCACTGCACCTTGTGCTGGTTTTTAGCATGGGCCAGATTGCATCATGGCACACAGTTTAGCACAGGAGGGGAATCAAGTCAAGACCCTTCCATCCTTAGCAGTGAGCCAGGTCTAGCTATGTTTGTCTGCACATGACCAGTGCTGGGTATAAAGGAGCCTGGTTTCTTCCCCCCTTTCCTCAGGTGATATTCCCCAAGTGACTGTAGCAACAAATGCTACACATTTATAACTGATTTTTCTGGAGCAGGCGCATTGACTGTAGAGGTGCTTTATACTGTTTTAGTGTGGTCCAGAGTTGTTCTGTGATGAAGTGAAGAATCAGAATATTATACTGATTTTTTTTTTAAATTTATTTTGAATATTGCTCAGTGTCATCACCGGAATTTCAACATAAGCATGAGACTGAAGTTATGATAAGGTATCAAATCAAAGGCAAAACTATCTTTCTGCAAGTCATCAGGTGGAATACATGAAGTAATTTTAAAAAATAATAACCAAAATGAATTAATAGCATAACAATTCATACTTCCAAGAAACTAATAAAATCTTTACAAGAAAATTTATGCTAACATAGTAAGAACTACATTGTCTTCTAGCTGGTTGTCATAGTCCCATTTCAAAATACCTCTTTATTGTAACAATTCAGTCTTGCCATCATTGCAACAACACTTTCTTGATATAAAAATGTAAGCGTCTTGTGAAATATGGGGCACAATTTAAACTGTATCCTTTAAAGACCTTTAAAGGATAAATCCTTTAAAAATAGGTTTAGCATAATCTCAGTTTGATAGATATTTATGATATAAAAGATCTATCCCACCTGCTCTTCTCCTTTGTCAAAGTAGGATTATTCTTTGTTATTTGATAATACTTTATTAAATGGATTGTGTTCATTTAGATATTTAAACTCAGTTTTCCTTCCCAGAGTTCTTTCCTTTTGTTAGAGTTTGGCAGCAGTGAATGGATTAAATACATTTAATATACAAAATTTATATAAAGTAGGAATGGCAGCTGTCCAATACAGCAGTGTAGCTTAGCATAATGAGCACTAATATAGAAGATAACAAGTCTATTAGCTAATATTAATTCTTAGACAATGGGTGCAATTAAATGTAGCACAATACAGAGGAATTTAATGGTTGGAGAGACATTAGTCTGGCTAGTTTAGCAATATATGTTTTTACTTTTAGAAATATGAATCCTGTTAGTTTTAATTGTGTCTCCTTCGATCTTCTGGAGCACCCCGTTTTCTACATGCAAATTTGGATGTGGAATTTTGGATTTTGTCCTCTCCTCATCAACCTTTCTATTTTTTTATTTTTTTTTTAATGAATGAATGAACCTTTTCAACCACTTCTGTGCATTTCCTCCAAAATTGCTGCCATTGGGCTGTGTGTGGAAGCTTCAAAATGCATAGGATGTTCCAAGTGTAGTATCAGCAAAGTCATATGGATTAAGAACTCCGTTCTGTGAATACAGCAGCATAAAACCAAAATCTCAGATTCTTAATAGAGTTGTACTACATGTGCCTCTCTGACACATAACTTTCAACGTGCCAAGTGTCTTTGGGACTTACACTGGGAAATGTGTTGCCAAAATCTCCTACTCTGTGTGTGTGTTCCAGGATGCTTTCTCCAGATGTTTTTATTTCACATTTACTGTATGTAAGACCAATTTTCTTTCTGTGTCTTTGTATTATCACTGTTGTTACTTTTTATGTCAAAGTAAGTACATTTTAATAAAGTATAGCAGGTGATGTCAAGGACCTAAAATCTTAACTTTTGATTAGCTGTTAATAGAGGATACCGATACAGGAGGATCCTCAGGTCTGGGGAGTTCTTCTTAGTAAGTTATCATTCCTTTTTATTATATCCCCAATCCCATTAGTGCTTACAGCAACTTTCAATTTAGTATTATCTGTGAATTTAATTAATGTTGCTATTCTATCAGATTAGTTATGAAATTGTTAATTAAAATTGGAATTAGCACCATTGTCTATACTTCCCTACTGAAAAACTAATGCTAACTAGGAAAGTGTGAAATCACTGAGAACTAAAACCAAATGTATTGTTATGTTTTTACTATCTTGAATGACCTATATGAATGACCTAGACTACCAGGTTTTTTTTTAAAACTTTTTGAGCAATGACATGCAAACTATTTTTTACATTTTTTCATTGAATATTTTTTTCTGACTTTGTGGTGATACAGTGGAAACCTTGGAGCACATTTTCAGTGAAAAAATAGAATTATGATACAAATTTTGAAATAACTATAAAATTCATGAACAAAGTTATAGAACAATGCAAAGGAGATAAATCCAACTGATAAGGACATTGTCAGATTTGATGAGGTTGATGATTGCTTTAGGATGGAAACAGATTGGGTAGCCTGAGTTTTTCACTTTGTGAAGTTTGGGTTATTTTTTTCCCCTGAATTCAGTATGGTTTAGAAATGATCTGTGATAGCGTTCCTTCTTTTCACCCCTCAGACTTCTGTACCCTCTGGAGCATAAAATGTCCTATCTTGAAAAGCTTCTCTCCATTAGACAGAATGCAGTGTCTGCATCCCAATTGTGGTTTGCTCTTTCCTCTCATAAGATAATCAGAAATAATAACCCATTTCTGGTGGTTTCACACCCTTTCAGGGTTTAGTAAAATTAAAGCATTTTGTTGAATTTTTGCAGAGGTATATTTTTATAGCATACTCTGTCATATCAGGTTATTTCTTGCAAAGCTATGATGTGCACTGTTTTGCTGCTTGAGTAGATACTGCATGCCTGCTTGAACAGAGTTTTATTCAAAGAGTATTTCTCAGTGGGCATGCAGTCAATTATAGAAACATTTCCTGATTTCATGGTATAATGTATGATGAAAAGTCATATAACTGTAAGTTGCAAAAAATACTATTTCACATCTAAATGCTTTACAGTCTTATACTGGAAACCAAAGGTTAGCATTCATGGCTTCAAAAATATACATTAGAGATTTAGGAACAATGGAATAGAGTGTAACTTTTTATTAATAATATTTTGATATTGTAGAAAATAATAATGTAAAGAAGAATTTATTTTAAAGTTAGGGTTATTGAATGGTTTTGCTAGGAATACTTCGTTCCCTATCCACATACAGCAAGTTGCTTTTTATATGGCATTCTTTGAAAAAATGTATATTTTTTTCTAAGATATGCTAACCAAAACATGCAATAAATGAATTCTAAGCTCTTCTATACACTAAGTATTAGTTTTATCTTGGTATGGAATACCAAATAATGATTTCCTGGCATTACCACTGGTATGCTGTGCATTTGCCTATGGGGTAGATGGTGAGCGGTCAAACTTGACCTGTATCTTGACAAATTAGATTTTGAGTGATATCTAATTCAAAATTCATATATCTGCATTACTACTATGACTTGCACAGCCAATATACTCTGTTTCTCAACAAACCTTTGAGCTTGAGCTCAGTTCTGTGTTATCACAGAGCTTATGGACTGGAACTGTCTTGTGCCCCAGAGCACAAGGCAGAACTTGCTCAGAATTATTCACTCTGTCATGTCGTCAGCTTTCAATGTTCATCAGTTATCGCATTTAATTCTGTATTTGTTCCTCATTTTTATAATAGGGTGATAATAACTCCTGTAATCAGCATGGATATTGGTGGGGTGGGGTGTGAATGAAGGGAAGATCAGTAACAGTTCCTCTAAGTGTAGGGCACAGCCTGTAACACATAATACAAAACCATTCAGTTAACCAAGCTAGATGCAAAAAACCTGGTTCTAGCACAGCTAGCAGCATTGTAGCGGCATCATTTTAGCCCTATGCCCATCCTAATTAATTTCTCATGCGAGTAATTAATATAGGTACAAAAGTATGTTCACATCTATTTTCCCCTCTCCAAAGCCATCTATCCCTGCATGACTATTCCATACTGAAGAGGTACACAGGATGCTAGAAGTTACCTTGGTTATGTCTCTTTACGTGGCATTGCACTATAGGATGTTACCAAGTGTCTCAAAGCAAGGAATTTTTGTAAGGCTATCTTCAACAGACATTGTGGTGGTGTATTATTCATGCAAACTAAATTTTGATGCACCTAAGTTTCCATTCCAGTCTCCCTTGGAAATCTTCCTGTAAATTTAAATGGTGGACAGCATACACGGGGAGATGTTTCAGAAGGAGCGTTTTTGCAGAGGCAGTCCAGTAGACACCAAGATACAAAAGTAGCCAGTTTAAGATAACTAGTTTGTTTACCAGCTTTCAAGGTTTGTGCATTTTAAGACTAGACATCCCATGATTTTGAACAGTCAACCTTGCATCAGTCCTCAAAAGTACCTAATATACTTCTTCCAAAAAGGCCTGTGATGAAAGAACAGATAAATGCAATGCCAGACAGCTTCACAGCTATTTATTCCCATGCCTCCAAATTTAAAAGAATGGGCATCAGAAATGTAAACACTGTTCTATCACTGACCTGATCATGCTGTATAGAGAGGTAAAGCCACCTTCTCTGAGTATTAGCTGGTCTTTGGTTTATCAAGTCCAGGCTACTGTAAGCCCTGTTTGCCAAAACATTGCGCACTGAGTGCTAAGTCGCTTGTCTCTACTGACCTTCTGTCCTTTTGAAAGTTAGCATTTTCCAGAATTTTTCCTCCGTGTTTTAAAAGTATTACTTGCATCTTGCCCCTAAATGCCTAACGCTCCATGTGGCTATATTAACATGTATTTTGTCTGAATTTGCCCCTCTTACCAAGCAGCCCACTTAATACCAGTCTTTCTCATCAGCTATCACGTCATGGAATCATTGATGAATATGACACAGCACCAATCTAGGATGATTTCTTAAAGGAGTATAGTTGAGACGTCTTATTTTTTTCCAGTCAAAATGCTGTAAAGCATCAAGTAAAGTGCTTTGCCAAGTAGAAATACGGCGTATATAAAGACAGTTTCCTGTGTCAGCCAGCAAATTTAAAGTCATCTCAGGGAATGAAACAGGATTTCTCTGACAAAATATATTTTCCATAATATCATGTTGAATTGCCTAATTAAATTCCTAACTTTTAATTCTCTAATTTTTTTTCCCTGGATCGTTGTTTTGTTGCCTGGGACTGATGCTGTATTAACTGACATGCAGTCAGCCCATTTTCCCTCTTCAAATACTGGCATAGCATTAGAGCCAGAATTTCCCCACTAATTCACATTTGTATTGAAAATGAGCATGGTTGTTACAGATTCTTCTTAGGCAGCTCTTTCACTTTCAGGAAAAAGAATACATATTCAGTTTTTTCTGCAGCACCAAAAATTTGTCAGCTGTTTGTAGAGATTTTCGTGGTGACTATTGTTACCTACAGAACTTTGATACTGTAAAATAGTGTAAAATATAGAAGATGTGGTTCTTGCCTCAAAGATCTTAAAATATACATTACTTGTCAGTCACGTATATTCACACATAGTGTTTATGTCCTACCTACAAATACAACTTTTCTCATCTATGGGCAGAAATTGTGAAGTTACATTACCTCTCTCACAAGAGATAAAAAGGGGACCGACAATAGAAGTCTCCTGCCCCTAAAGTAAATGGCATGGTGAGCACTATTTCAACACAGCTGGAATGATCCCTCTCTTGGTGGCCTGAGCAAATTGTCTAGTTTTTTAGTATTTTGTAGTCTACTGGGTAGCTGGTTTCGGGACTTAGATGGGCCCACACTTTCTCCCTAGCTGCAAGTCAACAGATACTCAGCAGCCCATTGGGAGCATGTATATTTTATGCCTAGATGAAAGCAGGCTTCTTATGCATTTATTATGCGCTTAATTTGGTGTGACAGGTTACATTCGTTCTGCAGTTGTGATTTTTGAGAAAAGGAGATCTTTCAGTAATTGCCAGTAAGCTTTGCATTTACATCGTACCACGTGACGTTTGGTACAGGTAGTCTATTCAAGCATCGGTCTGGCATACATTACAGAAACCAGTGGAAAATTTGGATCCAAAAAGAATCTAACATCAGCTTTAAGATATACCAATACATTGTGTCTAATACAAGAGGGGAATTAAATATCCAACCAGCAATAAGCACGGTAAATAGCTTTCCAGGTGGTGAACTATTACCAGATCCAATATTGCATGCAATCTTCAAAGTACTTCTAATTTAATTGATAGAATGAAAAATTCTTAAAATAAGTGGATACAAAGCCATTAAACAAATACAGTATCCATAACAATTTCTGTTGCAATTAATCAGAACAACATCATATGTTCAATTTTAAGGGGTGCATAATGATGGACCTGAGTCTTAGAGATGGTATTTGAAGTCATCTTTACTTGCATTTCTTCTAGTAACTCTGAAAACAGTAAGAGCGGATCTAGCACTTTACCATCTCTCTGACCATTTGAGTGTTTAGTTACTTTGAAACTTCTGCAAGCTTTGCGTAAAACCTGAAAGAAGAGGAAGGCCAGGGGCATGTGTATGAAACAGTGTCACGTTGAGACACCAGTATGAATTTTGTGGTCTTTATTCTTTGGATCCTTGGTCTCTGTGTAAAGTGGAAGTTGGGGGACAAATATTTGATGAGAGTAACCATCAATGAGTCTTAAGAGACTGTGCAGATTCCAAATGAGAAGCAGAAAAACCTTTATAAAATTAAATATTATTTGCAAATTGTAGCTGAGGATTTTGTGACTGTGTAAAAGTAGACTTTCCTTACGGTCACAAAACAAAATTTTTCTGGAAGGTGGCTGTATTCACATTTCTGTCAAACTTAATCAATTCTATTTTGGCACTTACATTGTATCCTAATGTCAGTTTCTCCTTATCTGTCTGAACAAGAAGCAAATAATTTCTTGTTGAAGTTCAGCGAAATTATCTGGTATGTTATTCCACAAACTGCATCTCTAATCTTTAAAAAAAGAACAGTGTGGGCAGATGATTTCACCTAAATAGAGGTTTTTTTGGGAAGTCAGGGGACTCCATGTGGGCGTAATGATCTACATTTATGCACCTGTGGACCTCAAGACTCAGGCAATTTAAGGCATTAAAAGCTTTATTTGCTTGAGTACTTCCATTAATTTTAGTAAGGGTATTCACGGTAATAAGCACTGAGCTCAGAAGCGTTTGCAAGATTAGCCCCTACAGTATTTAAATGATTGTGCAGTTCTGGCACCTTTGCCACTGACCTTTCCTCTTTTTTTCTTGTGTAAACAAATGATGCAGCTGCAAATGCGTGTCTGAAAACAGAGGTCATCTCTGCTGTATCAACACTTGTTGAATGTAGTAGGCCACAGATACCGTACCTGATTCTGTAATTCTTCAGTTTTCTCCTCTGCTTTGGGAAAAGCCCGGGAAAAGTGGCAGCGATACCTGTTGGTAAACAGACGATCTCCAAACGCTGACAGATGTACTGTAAAACCACTATCATGGATAACCTTGCTGTGCTGTTTGACTTTGCAAGGAACATCTGTCCTTTTCTAAATTGAATGATTGGATGGAAATTGTCATTCTTAATATGTTTACCTTCCATTTAATGAGCAATCCCATTATGAAGGCTGAAGACAATGCAGCCTCGCACTCGGGTTTCTCTACAGTTCATCAAAGAAAATACCCTTGCAATGTCAGAGCTCCTCTGCAGCAGGCGGCACCAGGAGCTGCTTAACAACCCGCCGTGAAAGAGGGAATCGTTTAAAGTCAGTGCGAAAAGATTAAAGGGAGAAAATTTCAAACTAGGACTTATCTAAGGCCAGGAAACGCCTCAAGGTACCATCTGCAGAATTTCAGTATTTTGCACCGTCTGGTAATATACTGCATGAGGTCTTCCAGTTAATCAGGGCTTCTCCTCCCCTGGCGCCCTCGCCCCCCTGTTCCTATCGCCCAGGCTTCATCGTCGTAACAGTCTAAAGACAATAGAAAGGCATTTTCAGAGATTTTTTTGCTTTCATGAAACTTTTTTGACCAATTTCTGCCTTTCTATTGAAGTTAAAAGCGCTGGTGGTGGCAAAACATGTATTGCTGACTGCAGTTTTGAATGACCCACATTTTATTTGGCTAGTTGATAAGTGCAAAGAGCAGTCAAACAAGTGTAAACTGTGGACAGAAATCTAACATAAAATGGCCAGGGTACATGTGACATGCCATATTGCTGCCTGCCTTTTGCAATCTATTATTCCTATCAATCTATTATTCCTATTCAATCTATTATTGATAAGAATGCTTGCACCAAATTCAGTTTCATTAGTACACTGTAGACAGTATCACGCTCACCAAAACACTTCTGAAACGCTGGGTCTATGTGTCCTGCTAGTTTCAAGGGCAAGCCAGGTTTGATGAGCCATTTCGTAAAGGCCAGCTCTGTGATTATTTTTCATCTTCTATCATCTGGAACGAGCAAGATGGTTAAAGAGCCATGTTTGGTTGAATTATTTTCACCGTGGCTGTTTATTTCCCGTGCCTTTGACTTTCAAAGAATTTCCATGACTGTTCAATCTCGTTTAATTCCTGACCCACACCTTTTTTTTTTCCCTATCATGTAAAAATTTGAAATTAGTGCTGCATTTTATAGTGAAAAAGCTGTATGGACTCCCCTTTTTCAGTTGTTTGGAAATCCCTTGCTTTGTATCATTA
The DNA here is from genome assembly GCF_000687185.1 of Egretta garzetta. Classification (NCBI taxonomy): domain Eukaryota; kingdom Metazoa; phylum Chordata; class Aves; order Pelecaniformes; family Ardeidae; genus Egretta; species Egretta garzetta. Next base: position 297,675 of record NW_009260502.1, on the reverse strand, counting down.
AAATGGCATTTTCCACCACATTTTAATACAGGAACAGACCATCTTTAAGGCATTCTATATGGTTTTCCTATCTTTGAGTCCCAGGCATTCTCATCTTCCCAGTTATGCAGGCTTTATGTTTCTAAGCTTTTCTACAGCTTTAAGTTGAATTATAAGCATAACAAATTATAGTACATGAGCAGCAAGACCATAAAATCATATAACATCTAACTATAGTAACAAATTCACATATTGACTGGAAACACAGGCACTGTGCTAAATTTGAATCTGTATCTCAGTAGAGTTTTCCCACAGTTAATGTTGATAACATAGAGATCCTATTTTAACAAGGGTAAACAAATTCAATAATATTGTATACATTTAGCTGCAAAGGAAAACTGAAAAATGTCCAACCCTTGCCATTCTGTGATTCTGTGTGTGTAGATGACTTTAAAAATCCTTTTTCTGCTGTGTTATCACACACACAAGGTGAAATTAGGGACTATAATTAAGGATACTTAGGGACAGATTTTTTTTTATTTATGCTTGCATATTTTAGACACCTTTCGAACTCTTATTATGAACTTCTGAATTTATGTTAATTCCTAACACTTTTAATTTGAAAGAAGTAAGAGTCTCAGAAATCATAAGACAAAGTTTGAAATGGAAGTTGAAATGATTGTAAAGAGGTAGGATGAATCTATTGAGAATAAATCATATCCATTTACAAATGAGGACTACTCTTGCTTTTAAGATACAGACTTCACATTTAATAGGAGCATACTTTTTGGTTAAGCACAACTAATTATATGTTAAATTGAAATAATATCTTTTTTCAGATTCTACAGAAATCCTCATGTTGCTTCTTAGAGGTGATGTTGGAAATAGCAAGCTGAGTTATTTCTGTATGTTCAAGGGCTACTGGAAATAGTAGAGACAGCCAGGTGAGGAGGTTAAAATGAGGATAAAACAATTGCTTGGCAAAGCAATGATACACAAAAGGAAAAAGAAATAGGGTTTTGCCTTATCAAGTAGATTGAAGCAGTTTCATGCTCAAGGCTGGTGCAGAGAAAATCACTTGGGGTCAAGACGGAGTTTTTTGCATTCTAGGGAGATGAATATCCCTTTTTCTTTTTTTTAAGATAAATGAAATTTCCACTTAAAATGCAATGTGCTTAAAGCAGCTTAGAACCTTTTACATGAGAAAACCAATTTACTCATGGGAAAACTAATGATACTGAAAGCTATTCACTGTTAGGATACCCAGCTGAGGACTGAAGGGAATTTTTTAAGTGTGTGCATGTGTGTCTTTGTGGTGCTACCTAAATGAGTTGTGTCAGTCAGTCTTTTGGAATCAATTGGAAACAGTCTGCAGCCCCAGAGCTCGGAAATGTAAAGGGCTTGAAGAAGGACCTGTTCTCCCATTTTCCCATTCTGAAGGAAAAGCCAACTTTTCCTTCAGTTTCTTTCAGAGACAAAATTTGGCATAGTAACATAGGCCACTATTGACCACTGTGGACTCCCTAAGACTTTGTTTTCCAAGCATCGTTTTCCCTTGCACTCCTCCTGAATTTTAAATTCACTGTACTTTTCAGTGTCTCTTTTTTCTGAAGTAGTTAGGAGTAGACAGCTACTCTTTGGTGGTGGTGGTCTCACGGCTGTATTTGCTTACTTCGTGTGGAGTAACAGTGACATCCAGTGGTTGGATATTTCAGCCAGATGTATAAATCACTGTGCCAAACAGTATTTCAGTGAATGTACTGCTGCCAGTGCTTCGGTTAAAGCCCTCTCCAAGGTTCCCTTGGGTGGGAGGTGAGGGAAAACACAAATAAACTTCATAGCAAAAGAGATTTGCTCTGGGACTTTGAGCAAGTGTTGTGCTGAAGTGGAAGAAAATTCTTTATGGTTTTAAATCCAAAAAGCATTTTTTTTTTGTGTGTGTTCATTTCTGTGGTTTAAAATCTGTTCATGCAGCAGTGGAAGGTTGTTACTTATTGCATCATGACTTCTTGAGTTTTACTTTGTAGCTGAAGTTCACCACGTAACTATGCAGCTGTGCACATAAAAGGAGACATTTTCCTTTGCCATCTGCAATTAATATTCTTGTAGTTGAATAAGGGAGAGAGAGAGAAGATAATGGGAAGGATTTTTCATTTATTTTCTCTGTGTTATGACATATGTTTATTCTAGTCACTTGTTAAACTGAAGGATCTGTTATTATATATTAAAAAAAATCCCAGTAACTGCATTCATTCTATACTGTGCAACTTTCTGGGTAATTTTTTGGTTGTCAAAGCTTGAATGAAGCTCTTAAGCATGAAAAGAAACTTTTATTATTGTTCATCTGAACCAGGCACGTTGGAAGGCATCTCAGACACAAATTCTTCCCAGTGTGTTACTGTGCAATTTTTCATGTGGACTTATTGGCTTCCATTCTCAATGGATGATCTGTCAGCTAGCAATGTAAACCTAAATAGCTTTTATTATATTAAAAAAAAAATCATTTCTTTTCAGTCTTATCTCAAGTTCTGTAATAGAACTTGTGTGGTGCTTAGTTGCCACCTGGGGCTGAACCACGACATCTCTCTGTAAGCTTTCAATAGAAATTATATTCCGTGTCAGTAAGGGGAAAGAACAGTGGAGGTACCTTTCTGCACCTTCCTTGCTGAATGGTCCACCCAATAAGGAATCTTTGTTCTGAAATGTAAAAGCATTTGAGATAGAGTCTAAGTTTTGACAAGGTTGAAGTGCTGGTGCATTGCTTCTGAGTTATGGTAGTAGTCATTCCTGAAATAGTGCTCAAACTGACTAAAATAGATCGTAATGCCTACCAAGTAATAAAGAAATGTTTCTTTATGGTCCCCCTTGGTGATGTAACTGAAGAACAAATCAAAACAGGCAATGTCCCCATAATTTCAGGCCAAATGCTGGGAAGCCTATGGATTTTATTATCAGTTAAAGAAGTAAGAAACATGGATTTAATTTTAAGAAAGCAGCAGTGTGTTTCTGTTCTCTCATTTTTGTGTATTTTCCTCCTTCTCTATATACCCTGATGCTAGTAGTTCTTGAGGAAATTTCTCATTATAGGTTAGGGAGAAAACCTTTGAGCACATAAAGCCTTTGTTGACCTTTCAAAATTTGGTGATTTGTCACCAATCCGTTCCAGGGTTAATATGAATGATACCTTTCAGTTAAAGGCTGAGAACTGAAAGATTTACTTTGAAGTCCCCCTAGGCTGGAAATAGTGGTTTCAGCTGTGTGTGCATTGAAGCATTTACTGTGGAAGTGTCTGAGAGGACATGTCAGCAGTTATTCTGGGGCAAATCTTGTGTCTCTCCAAGGCTTTGTATAAGTGCAAGTTGATTTAAAAAAAAAAAAACAAACCAAAAACCCAAAGTTTATTGTAGCCCTTGGATTTGTGCAGTTTGATGCTTAGTTTATTTTCATATAGCTACATTTCAACTCAAAATTTAAGTAAAATATGGTGTTCACTGTTCTTGGCTTCAGTTATCCTTAGGATGTAAATCATTCAGTGCAGTCAGGTAGGTGAGCTTCTGGGGAGACACACTTCAGGGCTGATTTCTCATGTGTGAAAAAGAAGAGAGCTGGTTGGCTTGCTCCAGTACTTTGGCCGTAGATGAAGACATCTGTCTAATGAAATTCTTTTAACATGAAGTATGTAAGTTTCTTTAAAAACTACTTCATGGCATATAATGCATAGGAGGTATATTCTGGAAAAGGACTTTTCTCAATCACAGATAAAGTAATACTTTGCATAAAAGGGGGTTTCCACTTGCATTTCATGTATTGCTACTTAAGATTATCTTCTGCTCAAAATTCTACCATTACTTTTTTTCTGATTTGGAAATCAGTTGCAACAGCCCAATGCAACCATTTCCTTCAAAGCAATTTAATTTAGGTAATGTAGAAAGGAAACCTCTTTTGATAATTGAAAAACAAATTATGCCATGTGTTTATCAAGAAAATAAAACTGATGTAGAAGATAAAAACTGACTAAAGATAATCTGGTTTCTGACAGCTTTACTGTAACAGCTACGATTATACATTTCCTTCAAATCTGTAAAATAATTCCTTTGTATTTTGAAGCAGAGGAGTCTTAGATACTAAGCTTTTATGCAAACAACTTGTTAACAAAAGGCTATAATGAGTCTAGCCTTGCAAAGGCCAGCACAATGATCTACACATGGGGAACAGTACCACGAATTACTGTGCAGGCAAATCATTTCATCCATCGTTCCCACACGATGAGGAGATCATTTCAGGGATGCTGCACTAAATGGCTTATTGTATTGCTTGCTCTTGAAACGGCACCAAAACACACTGAGCAGTCCAATGTCTATTGTAACGTTTCTGAAATGTATAACCTTAGCACACCTCAGAGCTGTTCCTCTCCTCTAGTCCACGTAATCCTGTCCATAATCCCTCCTCCAGGGACTTGGGGAGGCACTGACTTCCCTGGTGGAGTCAGGACTGCACCCTGACTGTCAGGGATGTTCTGCGGGGGGTGAGGGGGGGGGGTGGCCAGCGTGAAAACTGCAAGGCTTCAGGTGATCTAACCTAGGGATTTTATCTTTTTTTTTTAATGCATCCAGGCATTTCCACCAATTTTTTTCTCTATTTACTTAGTAATATGTCAAGGCAGTGAAATGCAAAAGGCTGTTGATGCACAAAGAAAATATTTTCTTCTTAGTTAAAAATGACTGCGAAAACAGTCACTGGGTTTCAGTATATCTATGCAATTCTGATTTGGTCAGCAGGAGCTTCTTGCTAACCTGTTTTATACCAAAACTCTCTTGACCAAATCTACAGCAGATTCAACCAGCATTCCTAGCACAAGTCATAATTCAATAAACATGTTGGGTGGTAGGGGCACTTTTTAGGTTGCCTCAGTCTATTCAACTGGGTTTTCCTGACTTCTTTGCATCTCATCGGTATACAGCCTGTTATTGATTCAATCTGTTTCGGAGTTGGCGTAACTAAAACACAGTTCTGCATGAACCTTTTTTTTTTTTTTAATGCAAAAAACTTCAGATATCTGTTTCTTTCTTATTTTTAACCTTGAGGTTTGATCTTTAATGACAGTTTAGATTTAAAATCACTTCCTACTGTATCACATCAATAGAGTGATTGAAGGGAACTGGAATCCAAGCTGTTTACTCACTTAGCTGTCAGAAAGCTTCCCTTCAAGGGAAGCATTTCAATTAATGTTATACAAACCACAACAGCAGTGGAGACCAGCCTGAAGCCATATATATGGGTGTCAGTTAAATTCAGATGTCAAACATGCTTTTAATTGCAGACCTACAACTGCAAATCAGTGGTGTTTGAAGCGTGCTGGAGATTTCAGCTACACTTCAGTAACCCACGATATCTGAAAGCGAAGCAAGAGCCTACAACTGCAGGTAGATGCATGGGCTCTGTGTGCTTTGAACTGTGACTACAAAAAGTCAAATAAACACATGGGAAATACATGTTCATTCGCTCATCAACCAGGAAGCCTAACAGGTTAACAGACTTCTGTTCCTTTCACCATATCTTCAAATGATGGAAATTGCATTCTGGAGAGGGTAATCAGGGGGTAAAGGTCTTCCAGCTCCTCCAGCTGCAACCTCTGTATATCCTGCTTGAGACCGAAAGCTCACCCTTTGGGCAGTTGTTTTTTTGGAGATCATCTTAATGTTTGTGTGCATCTTATTTACTTATTTATTTTTGTAATTCACCTCCTGGCTATTCACAGATTTCCGTGTCATCTGTAGAGCCCCTCATTTCATCAGGACAAACATTTCTCAGATTTTGTAGAATATTTTTTGGGCACTTTTGAGTCAGTGTTGAAAGAAAGGAAGAACACCATGGTTTCCAAACAACAGTGAAAGAATTGTCAAGTTGGCATTAATATGGTGTCACAGAATCCTCCAAAATTAATTCTTTGAAAAGTCTGAATAAAATGGCAGTTTACCATTCAATTCCATTGGAGACAACATTATTCCAGGTAGAAAAAAAGTATTGTTCCTTTCTTGCTTATTGAGCATTGTGTTCACTTTACCTTCTAACAAGCACCATCGCAGCACACCACTCGGTTAGCTGAGTGATACATGCTTTCTTTAACAGTATTCTCAGTACTTGAGAGTTTTCCTTTTACTTTGGAAAGCAGAAGAAAAGTTATTGTTCAACAGCATAAATTTACAGATGGAAAGCTGTAATTTCCACTCACAGGCAATTTTCAATTTTTGTATTCACAGCCAGGAGGCAACTAGATGTTTTACGGTTTTCAGATTTGTCCCCTTCACTTCTCCAAGACAAAAATAATTTCTCCTTTGAATTCTTGCAGCAGTTCTACGATCACAACAGCAATGCACCTTAAATATTTAAAACTCACCATTGCTGAAGCAAAACTATGGCTGAAAGCACAAAATAAAGTCAGCCTGACATGCTACCCTGAAAACGCACTTTTGGGAACAAGGGTACCTGTGGAACGTTATTCAAAACGCAAAGTGATTTAACAAAGAATTTAAAGTGAAGGATGTTTAGCTACATAACATCTAGAGCTCTGCTTCAAGAAATATCTAAAGACCTTTTTTTTCCTAACTTATGCAAAGATATTGAAGTCTCCTCAAGCCCTTCACAACAGACCACCTTTGCTCACAGCCCCCTGTGCCACAGGGTATTGGATGGGCAGCAGCCTGGGAGCCCCAGGGGGGCTGGAGCACTCCTCCTTACCCAGAAAGCCAGACTCTGCTTCTGCTGATTCTTCCAGACAGTGAAATAGGTTCAAGTAATCAAAAGTCCTTAAAAAATACAGTGTCGTTCTAACAAAATGATGAAACACGAGCAATCAAATATGGCAGTCAAGCTCCTTGAAAACTGCTGAGAAATTTTCATTAAAGTGGAAAAAGGGTCTCCTTTCAGAAAAAAAAAAAAAAAAAAAAAAAAATTGGAAGGATTAGAGTAGAGGTAATTTCCGTGAAATGGAGCAGAACTTAAAACTGATTGCTGTTAAGGGGTTTTGATTCACAGGGTGAGATACACAGCGCCTGTCAGGAGTGTGGATGTGTATTCTTATTAGCGAACCCTGGGATGGCAAGGGGCAAATCCGAATCTAAAGTAGTTTCTTTTAGTTCAGCAGAGAATGAAAGACAAGACCTTTGGGGTACTGACCCAGTGCACTTAGATAAAGCATTCATCTCTCTCCACCGACACTATATGAAAGTAATAATTACAAACCCTAGTGCCTGCACCTTGAGATCTTGAGATCTGGTTTATCTTCTGTTTGAGGACAGGTGCCTAGCAGAGTTGGGCTTATTCTTTACAAATGCATTGGTGGGGTCACCAGCATCCCACATCACTTACATGTAGGCAGGAGGCCAGAGAGCTTGCCCACAAGCATGGATATGGCTTTCTGGTCCTTTTGGGTTTGAACCCACCTCTTCCCTTGTGGCACAGAGTGTTCAGAAGAGAGGGGTAACTCTGCATCCACAGGGCAGGTGCTTCTCGATACATGGGGATGTCTACAGAAACTTTTCTAAGAGTCAGTCAGGCTCCTGACAAACTTTAATACGGGCAAAGAAAACAGTACTAGGAAATAGCTGCCACAGATTTCATTTCTGGTGATAAAAAGATTTCTAAGCACAAAATTTGTGGTTTTGTGAAATTTTGGTAGTCTTGTTCCGCTGTGGTGCATACTTCATTCATTTCTGAGGCTTAGCACAGCAGAACGTTGGACAGTAGTGGTCAAACTTTCTCCCAAAAGCCCCATTTCAGTGCAGCATACATTTGATAATTCTAATATAAAGCTAATTCAGTTTGTTTTTTTTTTTCTGGGCACGTTCTTTGGAGCACATATAAGTTAACATAAGTACATTATGCTTACATTTAAAAATATAGTATGTTCTTTAATGCAGAGTAGCCCATGAGAACCATTTTTCTATTTGTGTAGAGATGGGTATATGTATGTTTACGCAAATGTTTATCATCAGTTAATGTACCTGCATGTATCTGGAGAGAAATAATATTTTTAAACTCTCAATTATTTCCCACTACTAATAGAATAATGCTCTGTACTATTTAACTTCCTCATTATACTGAACATGTTTCCTCATTCCCTTTTCAGAACTCATTTGAAGAAGGTGCTGATAAGGGTTAGATATAGTGTTAATTGCGTGACGTTGTATTTGAGAACGAGATGAAGAAGGAAGACAAGTGGCCACATGTCCCAGACTTCTCTGGCAGGTGGAACAGTGCTCCACAGAACGCAGAACTAACCCACTCCTGCCACTGCAATCTCTGCTAGCAAAAATGATATGCCCTTAGCAGCACGTGCTTACAGAAAATATAATTATTCCTCACCGACTGCATCTTTAGATTAACGTACAGACTCCCATTGCTGTAGGCTGGAGGTGGATACCACACCCACCGTGTTATCTAAAACAGTCTGCCCAGAGGTCACTGCAGACAGGGTCAGGGCTCAGGTCCCTGTAGGAGCTGCCTATAGGGACGTTAGAGGCACATTAGAGCCTACGTTGCATCTAAATTTCTGGAGCATAATGGAGAATGTTTATGACTCCAGACCATCACACCCTGTCTGCTGCTGTAGCCAAAGGCGAGCAGGATGGGCAGCGTTCAGACTGCCAGTTACAGATGGTTCATCGAAGCATCGCAGCTGAGTCTGGGCATTTGTACTTCTTGTCACTGGCAGGAATCTTGGCCACATATTTTTATCCTCACCCTGGTTTCCAGTATTGTCAGCAACTATATACTTCTACACTATAACAATTTCCTAAAATTATATTGCTCCCATTTTTTTTTCTGTTTGCTTTGGTTTTGAAAATATGGACTGTTTTTACACAGTCAGCTATCAGATAAATTATGATGTGCAATGCAGAAACAACATTATTGGAAAATAATAATGAAATATTTGAAATCTCATGTGGCTTGGCTACTCTTAAAATAATTCACTATAATGGCACTAAATAAATCATTTTGTTACCCACCAGCATTTACAAGAACCCTTACTTTAACTCATGCCTTCAAGAAGTACTTTCCCAATCCATTTTAAACAGTGTTCTTCAGCTCCATCACAGGAACATCCTTTGCTGACCAGCCACATCACCAGAAAGAGGCTTCTGTCTTTGATAAAGGAGCTTTCTGGTACTGTAGTTTGGGAATCTGCTGATTTACTTCTCTGTGAAGGGAATGCCAAGTCATTTTTGTTTCGTATCGACAAATCTTTCTTAGGCAGCTAAACTGGACATTGCCTGACAGTCAGATAAAGGAGAGAACTATGTAGATTATCCACTGGAAATGGACGGCATTAACACAGCCTGTCTTCTCCTGTAACTACTAGTGTTCCCTCTGTTTTACAGGTTGAGAGATTCCTTCAATAAAAAAGGTATCGGTTCACATTTGGACTTGCTAGAAACTGCATGATCAAATTAGAACAAACATTTACAAACAAGACATTAGATCAGGGGATTCTTAAGAGCTTCATGTAGAAAAATGAAGCAACAACCTCACAGACGTGACTGATCTACCTCATGGACTTCCTATCACAAGTGATGTCCAAAAAAAAAAAATCATGGACACACAAATGTGAAATTTTATATGTAGGTAGGGACAACTTGCGCATTATGTGAAGTTTTACTCCATACATTTAGTTAGGCTGCATCTGGCTAAAAATGAAGTACATTATTTATTTCCCTGTTTCAATAAAATGTTTGGGCTTGTAGTGCAAGCAAACAGAGGGTCAGTGTGTTTTTATGTGAGAAATATTTGTGTAAATGTTGCCAGTCTTCCTCCTATGTGTAACCTACGGATGAAACAAGTTGCTTTAGTTCCTCTCCCCCTTGTCTACAATTCCCTAGGTTTTGCCTAGGTTTTGCTTTAAGGTGTGCAAATAAGCTGGAAGCGAATGGGGTCTCAAGTTCCCCTTCATCTCCATTCCTCAGCCAGCTGGAGGTCACTTGGTTTATGTGGCCTGGGGGTGTTTCCCTTGCACGCCTACTCTGAAGCAGCAAAGCTTTTGGCTGTAGAAAATCCAATACGCCAAATCTGTAAATGATTTGAATTGAGACAAATGGCTCTGTAGTTTGATGTCACACTGCTGCAGGAAGAGCCTGTTCTCCCCTGACTGCCAATATGCATGGGCAGTATATGTGGGAGCAATGAAACCGGATGTGATTTGTCTCATAGCAATGTAAATTGCACCCTGTGCATCGATCCTGGGTCACTGGGGCATTACCAGCCCCCGTGCAAATCTCTTAAAATGCATTCATCAAGGACATGCTGCTTAACTTTTCAGGGGTGGGGCGGGATGCAGTTTCCAGGTAAGCGTGGAATTTGTCAGGTGAGGCTGTTTTACACAGCGACCAGGGAGACTTTTGCATCTGGGCTGCCCTGATCTGTGGTCTGAGAAGCTGGCTCAGGAGTCAGACTCTTTTTTATAGGTTCAGGCTGCAAAACTTTATCCAACCTCTTCCCCTCTTAATGAAAGGCTGAGGTGAACAGGAATATTTTTCTAATATAAGTAATCAATTGAAGTGGGCTTCTTGATTGCCACTTCAGTGTAGTCCCACCAGTCTGCTTCTTACGCTTGCTATTGCTGTGACCTTCACAATATTTTCACATTTATAAATAACACCACCAAAAGATTGGTGATAGTGGTAAAGCAGTAAGTATGTGGTGATAACTGCCTGCCTGCCTGAAGAGATTAAATAGATAAATAAATGCCAACTGAGGGACTAGCACTAGCAAAACACCACGATAAATTTAGGACCAGATTACCGGTGTCTGTGAAGAGGAAATAAGGATAATCAGAAGTTCCTCAAATGGTCAGCTTTGAAAACTACAAGCCAGAAAGGTAGAGTCGCTAGTGATGAAAGCAATGAAATAACGTTACTAATGACGATGAGACGTCAGGTGTAATAGTGCTTGCAGGAGGACCGCAGTCGGTTTAAGGCTGCTGCAAGGCAGTCTGAGGAAGAAGCATCAGTTGCTTCTGTTGATGGCAGCTCAGATGTTAGCAGGACTGGCCAGTGCCACAGCCGTTAGGAACTGCCTTTCTTCCAGAACATGCATGAGTTGGCTTTATGGATGTTGCCATCTCTCTCTGTGTTTTACTTCAGGAAATGGACACTTAAGAAGTGCAGTGTTCCGCCTAAAGTTTCACTGGTAGCACTGGTTTCTGAGTTAGGCTGCTGTGAACCAGCAATAAGGTGGAGATGAAGAGCATGCATTTTTTGATAAAATGCATAAGCACCCAGGTGTGGCACAGAGAGCACCAGTAGTAAAGGGGGAATGATGAGGAGGAGTTTCCTCCACGCTTGGATTTTCATGAGATATTTGGATTGGTCACTAAACCTCCGTCTCTAGAAAACCACCTGTACCTTAAAATGCACTTACTAAAATTAATTTTTGGCCATTCACCCCTCTATCCAGAAGATAAACTTTCTGTCTGGAAAGAAACTGTCTTCCGATGAAATCACAGCATCTTACTGCTCTCTCAACGCACTTGCTCGTGTGTGTTGATTTCCAAAATACCGTGCAGCGTGGAGTGATGATTAATAGGATGGTTTTTTCCGTAAATAGGATCTTTTACAGGGACATTCCTAGTTGTTATTAAAGCCAGTGACACGCTAGAGTGGTCTTCAGCTCCCAGAGCAGAAATACTGGTGCCAGTTCCTGTTTGGTTGCTGCACGTAAGCAAAAGCATTAGTGATGCCATACGACTGTGGGGCAAGCTTTTGATTATGTCGATTAGTGGTTTCTTTAGATAGCCTGTGCCACGGGTTGGGAAGGCGAGGAGACACCCATTAGCAGGGACCTCTTCCAGTCCATGCTGGGAGCAGACACTGTCTGGTTTCCGTCACCTGCAAGCAGTGACCAGGCAGGTCCTCAGCCCTTCTTATTTGTCTTGGATCAGCTCAGAGGTTTCCAGTCCCGGTGGACTGAGCTCATTCTTCTTCTCCGCCCTCCTAAAATTTACCATTGCGTAGATGTAACATGATATTGAATAATGATCTTAACCACGAGTAAATGATCCTAGGAAATAAATCATGTTAACTGTCATAGTTGGACTCTCAGGGTACTTGGTGCACTCCACCTAACTCCTTTACCTGAGGAAAAAAGGAAAAAAAAAAAAAAAAAAAAGAATAGGGATACTGTTTTACATCTCCTAGAAAATTAATTGCTCTTAGTCTTGGAAACACCTCCCAGGCTGCAGTTGCTATGGCGATAGATGTAGTATAGAGATGTAGATAGATTGCCTGAGCAATACTAGCCAATCATCTTTTAAACTTCACTTTTTACAAACCAAACAACTGTCATTTATTGGTTTTCTGTTTTTTTCCCTCTTCTTTTTTACAAGCTGTATTAGCCCTGATGCTATAACTGAAGTTGCGTGGGCTGTATCCATGAGGTCTGAGTGCAAACCCTGCAGTTATGGACCCTACGGTCCCTCTGTATGAACACAAATTGGAGCATGAGCCAATGATTTTTAGTAAAATATACTTTTTCTGAGAATTAATTTATTCCAATGTATAGAAATTGTTCTAAAATGTACGTGTCATTTTGGTAGGTCATACTAGTTTAAAAAATGTCCTTGAAAGTTATGATAAATGAATCAGATTTCAGTATTATTTATGTACACAAGTAATTCTTTCTTAAAAACACATTTTTCCTGAGATCTGTTCCTCAGCCTGTTCAGGCATGTGGGAGCATGTGTAGGATTTTCCATTTGCTGGTTTTTAGTTACTTTTTATTTTGTAAGTAGTGAGCACTCACCCTTCCTTTCCCCAGTCCACGTAATTAAACTGGGAAGCAGGTTGTGAGTCCTGTTGCAGCATCTGAGAGGTCAGGGCAGAAGCAGCTTCTAATCACCTGTGAGGGTTTTCTTCTGTAAGATGAGAAACAAATGGACGCAGGCGTGAAACACCATTCTGATTTTTCTTCTGTTGCAGTGTGCGCTCGGTGAAGCTGGGTAGTAAACACCAGCACCGCTTCAAACCCTGAGGTTCCCTGATGCTTATTGAGTTCAGGTGTTCACCTAGAATTTTTCTGAGAGAGGTTTCTCTGCTAGGTACTGATGGGGTGCTGGCAATATAGGTCCCTGTGATACTAAACACAAAATAAGCGAAACATTCATTTGTGTAAGTTATTAAAGGACATGCTGCTTACAGTCATAACACTTGGCTATATATTTACTATTCAGTGTTTTTTCCACATGCTTTGGGGTTTTTTCCCGGACGTCAGCGATTAGCATGGGATCAGTCTCCTAGATGTTCTTTATTACCGATATAAGAGAAGAAACGCCCTAAGAGGGCGATTAATCCTACTTGTTTTCAACATCATAGATTGCAAGGTGTCACTTTCTGAAGGTACATCTTTCTCTTAACTAGCTCCATAAAAAGACTTGATAACTAAAGTTATGCAGAAGAGATCCTATATGTCCTTTGCTACTGGATATATATACTGTAGTGTAGAGTGTATGTCCTATGCTCCAAGAGTGTGTACTCATAGTAGTTAACACCCTTAAACAGACATGTAGAATCACAGAATCACAGAATTGTTTAGGTTGGAAAAGACCTTCAAGATCATCAAGGCCAACCGTTAGCCTAACCTTGCCATCCCACCACTAAACCATGTCCTGAAGCACCACATCTACCCATCTTTTAAACACCTCCAGGGATGGGGATGCAACCACTTCCCTGGGCAGCCCGTTCCAGTGCTTGACAATCCTTTCAGTGAAAAACATTTTTCCTAATGTCCAACCTAAACCTGCCCTGGTGCAACTTGAGGCCATATACGTATATTAGTGTACATACCCTTGCTTGAGTCTTTTTGTCTCCCCAGCACAAGTGGAGCATTCTTCAGTGGCGACTAGTATGAAGTAATTAATTTCTTTCTGAATAATTCCCGAGGAGGGTGGGGTTTTTTTTTTGTTTTGGGGTTTTTTTTAAGGCTAAGCTTATTTTCTGGAAGACTGGAGGGGTGCAAAAGACTTTACATGAGAAACAGCAGTCAGAGTTGGAGCTCAGCAGCGGGGAGGCAGGCAGGGCACTAAAAGGCACTTCCCAGGGCTGTGGCAGCCAGCCTGCCCTAATGTAGGTCACTGCCTGGGATGAAACTCTTCCTCGGGGCATCTGTGGAAAAAACGACAAGCAGGAAAATTTGGCTGGTGCAAATGTAGTCTGAGGAAATGTGACATTTACGACAACTGTCGTTGAATAGCACCATCCGAGGCCACCCAACAGCTGTCTAGTACTGTGGTATAAGCGGAATGCTAAGCAAATAAATATCCTGCGACGACTGTAGTTAGCAGTACGTGAATAAATATCCTGCAAAGAACGTAGTTAGCAGCACATAGAGGCAAAAAAAATCATTTGGAGCAAGGACCCAGAACGAAAGCTGTGCAGTCGTAATGTGTTTTTGATGTCTTTGCTGCCAAAAGCTTCAGACAGCTGGATAATGACTCATCAGAAAGCCTCTTGGAGCGATTCCACAATCCCGCGAACCCCCAGATTTGGGTTCTTTTTCCACATAAAAAATGCCATCAGCTATTCAGTTTCACACTGTTTGGCCAAGCAGCGTGGATTAGGACGGGAAAAACACAAACGATGAGACATTTTTATTTTGTCACTACTCCTGAGAATATGGGGCGGCTTGCAAAAGGTGTCCAGCGTGCAATGCTTGGCTCCAGGAGTTCCACGGAAGTATCGCCCAGTACGCGGCCGTGCGGTGCCGGGCGCTCTGTCTCATCTGAGGGCCGGGCTCGTCTGCACCACGATGGAGGCTTCAGGGAGAGGATGCTCATCCTCTCCGAAGTCCGCATTTTGAATTTGTGGAATTGTTTGACTAAAACCTGAATTTGTGAAACAGTTTGACTAAAACCAGCAGGAAGCCTGCTGGGTAGTGCAGTGGTTCGTTTGCAACTCTTAGGGTCTGAGCAATAATTTTCACTTCAGTTATTTACCCTACTCTGCCAAGAGTGAGATCTGAGTGATCTTTAGCGCGGTGAACCAGACACAGGATTGTTATTCTTGCAGAACACACTTTGAAACTGTCCAAAAGCCCCGAAAAGAGACCAATTTTGTGTCTTCATGGAGTTAGCAGCGTATTATCCATTTACATTCATTATAGGTTAGGGTGGGAGAGCAGGACAAAAACCTCACTGTGCTGCTGATGTACTTTGGCGAAGAGTGGCTCCATTTTTACAATAGCCTGCTGTTCTTTTATTTCCTTAACTGTAAATTGTATACATCTGCACTCTGGTTTGCTTCTGACCTGCGAATTTTCTCCTTATGTGCTCCACAAAAAGATGCTCATTTGCTCCCTCCCACACTTTCAGAAAAACTTTACCTCTTCGTCCTGGTTTTTTGGCTTTTTTTGGTAGCTAAATCTGCTCTCAAGCGTTGTGGGGTGATTGTCTCTGAAACAGTCATTTTTCTGCACTGAAAAATTATAATAAAGATTGGCAACAGTCCTAGTCTCTGACTGTAAGTCATTACAAAGCTTATTTCTCTGTGTACTGGAAATGCTGCACATATGCTGCAAAATCCTTGACAGGCTTCATATCCCAGGCTCGAAAATTATCTCATTTAGTTTTTTGGTGGTGGAAGAGATGTCAGGAAGGGTCCCCGCACCATTCTGTCCTGTCATTTCCACTTATTTGTTGCTGTCTGGACAAAGTGATGCATAGGAAAGAAGTCCGTGTTTTCCCATCCATTTTATTGTTGAGCATTGCTGTGGGTAAAAAACTGTTATTTAATAATAAGGAATTTTTTCTGAGGACCATGGAAATCACAATCTGCAATATAGCTGGGGCTATGTTTATACTGCTGACTAAAAGTGGGCAAAGGCTAATCCTCCCCCCCTGAGGGGAAGAGGGCTTGCAGGTAGCTGATGAAACCAGGGCCTGTGGGGCGCAGGCGCTTTCAGAGGCTGCGTGTCTCTCCCTAGCCCCAGGCCCAGCTGATGCCCTCACCCAGACCCGGAGAAGTGCAGAACATTGGAAGCGATGCTAAGGAATGTGGTGAGCGCAGGTGGGAAGGTGGTGCAGGCGCTTAGAAGAAGCAAGAGTGGTGTAGAGAAGAGAGTAAATCAGAGAAGGCAAGCACAGAGTGTTAGGTAGACTTAGAGAGCTTCTTCTGAGCAGGTATTTTGGAAGATGCAAATACGCCTTCGCCTCTACTCGTCACAGGGTTGTTAATCTCAGGATCTGCCTTTTGCTTGTGTTCCAGCAGCGTTTGCTCAGTTCTGAGAACCAGCTAATAACATGTAACACAAAAACCTGCCTTGGTGTTACGTGTTTCTGATTGAAATACATTTGAATACTACTGGTATATTTAAGTGCAATCTCGATAGAATTTAAGGGAAAAAATAATTTAAGCTGCTATTAAATTTTCCTAAACAAACAGAATTCTCAAAAATGTATTAAACCTCAGCCATATGTTGTTTTAAAAGTGGTAAGTGATTAGAACTGGAACAGTAGGTTAATTCTGTCTCTATTTCTTCTGGTACTATAAAGGGTATTAACAATATGGTGAGTAGGAGTCTTAAGGCTGATATACTGCAAAAGCCTATTGCAAATCAAAACCAAGTGCAATGTACAGAAAATGAATTATTTACTATTCTTTTGACTAATTAAATATTTTTAAAATAATAATTTCTTTCTGAAGCTATAAAAATAATCTGGAAAACACCGTGAACAAAAAGTGGTGGCATGTTGGTTTTTTGGCCAAGAATTTGGCTTCTGATTTTCTTCAGAAGTAGACTGAAGACATGTTTACAGACACATAGAGTGTATGTATTGCCACTAAAATAAGTAATTTTCATTTTCTTGATTAACTTGAGTATTGTTTAGCATTGGTTTCACTGAGAATTGTTACCTTTTTTTTTATAATATTGGATCTCTGTGATTGTTAGATCCTGCTTTCTAGCTTCTCCTTTTTTTCTTGGTAAGTCAATTAAGAGGGGACACTTACTTAATTGAGAGGAAACTTCATATGTTTTAAAGGGAATTTAAAGAGTTTGCATTTGCAGTACTGTAATTATCATCTGATAAAAGCTGATTTAAATATGGCCTGAGTTGGAAATGCCTTAGTAAGTTGTTAGTGCTGGTACAGTACTGCACTGTTCCTCCCAAGTCGTTGGAAATTATTGATTTAAAAATTATGAGATCTGAAAACAGCTAGCAAATATCAAGTTTAATTTAATTTTGTCTTGCCTTCCAAGCACTATGTGTCTGCCTGTTCAGAGTCTTTTTAACAGCTGTGGAAACTAAAACTTTTAATTACAGGAGAGTTTAAATTCTCCAGTAATTGCTTGTCACAAATGTAGAAAGTAAACTAATACCAGAAAAAAGCCATGAGCAGACTCCTCTCATAGCTAACTCTGCTTCAAGCAGGAGGTTGGACCTTGTGAGGTCTCTGTAACTGGAGTTATTCTGGGAGTCTGTGATAGTCGCTGCTACAGCTAAACAAGGTCTAGCAAAGCTCCAGGCAGACTAGGACAAGCCCAAGCAGAGCCTGACAAGTCCCAAGTCCTGTGCCCTGGCCCAAAGCACAGCCAGTGGCCTGATGCAAGCAACGAGGCTGCCCTCAACTGCCTCCACTTCTGGACATTACAGCTGAGTGTCCTTCCCCTCCCGTGGAGATGGGGGAAACCCATTATTCCACTCCTACTCTTGTGTCTGTAGTAAGTATGAAGGGGTTGATTGGGAGAGGACATACCTTCATCATTCTTCTTCCTGCTCCACGCAGCCCCTTCTGTTGTTGGGCTCTTCTGAACAGGGAGCTCTTAGCAACACTTTGCAATAAAATAATTCAGCTTACCTCTCCCAAGGCTTTTCTCATCACCTGTCTGGGTACTCAGGTCTCATTTACTTATCAGTAAAATCCCAGGGGGGTTTACAGCTTTTATTTGCAGCTATACAGGAATTTACCTCCATGGGTGTTAAATAATTTCTTGACCTTACACCGATTTCTGTTATAGGATTAAATAGAGTATTAGGACTCATGGTCCTGTGTTGTGTTCATCCTTGGTGCTAATTGCATTCGTCATCTTGTGTTAAGAAATATCTGTAATGACAGAAATTCAGTTCTTGTTGCAACCCTGATATTTATTTGCACTGCGTAGCTGTGGGTGATTCAGGGGGGTTCATGAAACTGCTCTGCCGCAAGACTTACACTGGTTCTTCTCTTGTGGGGAATTATGTGAGATTGTTCAACCATCTGCTCAGCCTGGCTTGGAGTGACGCTATAGATGAGGCTTTTGGGCAAATAAAAGGTCAATGAGGCCTGTGAGTGAACGCATGGTTACTATGCTGATTTTCTTTGAACCCAAGTGTCTTTAACTTTGTGATTACAAAAAAATGATTTGTTTTGTAATTTTCTCCCTTTACTTGTAGAGAGACACTTGAAACCTGTTACAAACTAATAAGGAGATCGAAAAACAAAGGGTAAATATAAGGGATCTCAAATATTTAACATTATAATTTTAATGTCATTCCGTGCTCATCTAGAGGCAGAGATTGTCGTGGGTTTGAATGTTCACATGTGGAAAAAGGGGCACCAAATTACGGATTAACTGTGGTGCTTATAGTTTGTTCAGTGAAGCTTGGACTTACCTTTTACAACTGAGTGCCATATTCTGAGCTAGACAGAAGTAGTGGTACCTCTGTCTCCCATTAGAACGTTATCTCTGACTGCCTTTTTACATCACTGGTGTGTTTAGCCACTGAGGCATTCAAAATCCAAAGAGAGTCACTCGGGGGATCTGAAACACTTAGTGCTACAACAGCAAAGAGTTTTGTGGGTAGTTGGGTTAGTTAACACTTCGGGAGTTTCATAGATCTTTCAACGAGTGCTTGTAAACTAGTTTCATGAAGTGGAACTGAAAATCAATGATTTCTTAAGGTTATTGCCTGGTATCCTGTAGTTTTGGTCTCATGCAGCATCTCATATATTTAGATTTGTATCATAATAAATGGTGTCTCAACCCAAAATATCTCTCAATGGGTTTGTAAGGAAGATGCACAAGAAGCCAAGCACATCAGCATCGCTGGAGGAAGAACCTTGTCTGATTCAGATTTCAGATGGGCTCGGAAAAACAGGGCAGTGATGCTGAAGCTGGTGTCAGCAATATTTAGAGAAGGGAGAGGCAGTAGAAGGGAATGTTTTAGCAAGGGATTGTATTTGAGGAGATATGCAACATTTAGTATGGAAAAAAGAGCTCGTTACTTTGCCAGAACAGATGCTTAAATATATTGACCTCTTGAATCAGATGATAATGCTTGCTCTGTAATAAATCAAATGTGAGATTTTTTGCCATTGAAGAAATGGGAATCTGGCTTTTCACAAGAAAAAAACTTGGATCAACTTGTAGTATGAAGAAAATGGAAACATGGAATAAAATTTAGTGGAACAATAGGAAGGGACTTTTAAAACTGTAAAGCAATCCAAGACCTTTTTTAAACTTTATTAGTTGTTTTTCTGGTTTTAGATCAGCTGCTATAATCTCTTTATTTTATTTTAACAGCACAACTGACCTAGTTCCCTTCACTGTCACTCACATCATGTGCAACCAACTCACTCATGCAGAGTAGTATTTTGTGAAAGCAGTTATCACTTTGGAATAAATATCTCCGTTATGAAAGCATAGGAGAGCAATGTATCCCAATCCAGGCATTTTGTTTTACATTAGGTTTTAAATCTCTGTATTATAAATTCATGTGTTTTGACAGTTTTCAACTCTTGATTTTATTGTGGGAAGGTACAGATGAGATCAACTCCATGTACATTTACAGGAACCTGCATTGATAAATACCTGGAATGTTTCGCGGAGTATCTGTCTTCAAAGACTGATGCTATTAGTTGCAGTTCTTTATATATTTTAGTTTAAATATATGAGTGTCCTCCTAATGTCAGGTATACTAATTAAGGTTATTAATATTTATAAGTGTTTGAAGGTTGGGGCTTTGTTATCCAAGGCAGTGGAGAGTTTTTAAGACTGCTGTTTTACTCCATGTAAAATAAATATAACAAGCACCCTCCTGGGTGCTGTAGGCCCTGTCTATTCTTCACAAAGAACAGTTGTTCTGTAAGTAATGCATCTGCAGCTTCTGAGCCTTAGAAAGAACTAGAGAGTGCCCAGCAATAGGGATTCAATTCAGAGGAGATTATCCATACCAGTAATTGAATGTTCCTGATTTTCATTTTAATAAAATAAATTATAGCTCATAACATTTTATGTTTCATTAAGTAATTTCATAAATGAGAGTCATAAATATTATATTTAGACAAATAAAACATTGATGATTATAAATTATTCAAGGGTACTTTTACTCAGCTTTGAAATATGCTCTGTCTATTTGCCATTCTGATCATTGGCCCTGAGGATTGACTCCTGGTAGAGGTTTCAGCAAGTCAGAAAAATGTTCATGACATTAAAATAGAGAAGTTTATGCTAATATTGTAATTTTTGCACAGTGTTTAGCTTTTCATTTAAAAGCACGTAAACCAGAATATTATTAAACAATTATTCCCCCTTTTTGTCCACTTACTGTTTCTGTTTTCCTTTAGAAGTAGTGAATTATCAGGAAAGAAAACTATGTTTCATGAAATATAAATGGTAATTTATTTACTTTTAACTGTGGCGATACCTACAGAAGGCCTTTACCCTGAGATGTAAACAAGAAGTGATGTATGAGCAAAAATATTCCCCATAAGTTAAAAAGATGTAAAAATTCAGTTGCTCGAGGACATGATTTTAGAAGCAAAATCTAATAAAAGCATAATAAAGAAATGGCCAAGATAATGAAAGCCTGCATATCCACTGGGTTTCGGTGAGGGGAGAGAGAGTCTATTTTAATATTCATAAATTGAGCCGTGACCCAGCCAGGCGCAGCTTCCTTTGCCCGCTCATCCTGGCTAGTGGCCTTGCCTGGAAAGTGCATGGTGTTTAATGTCCGTCCCGGCTTGCTGGTTCGTCTGGGAGGCTCAGGTCATGGTGTACCGCTGCCATGCGCTCCAGCAACTTCCAAGCAGACCCCAAAATCCAGGGTCTGGCTACGCATCCCCCAAAAGCTGGGGTCTGGCTGTGCACCCCTTGGGTGGGTACCAGGGAAAGA
>NW_009260502.1:238645-276398 GCF_000687185.1 Egretta garzetta | reverse complement strand
GGCTGCTCCATGCCCCATCACCAGCCCCCTGTTTCCCCTGCGCTGGGCACCTGCGTCCCCAGCAGGAGCCAGGCTGGTCCTGGAGAAATTGCCTTTGGTGACATCCCTGTAGTGTCCTCACTGTCTGAGCGCTTTGTGCTTAAACTCAGGGCTTTAATCGACTCCAGGGCCTTCAAAGGCCACGCTCTGAGGCCCCTTAAAAAGTCCAGGGAAATGAGCGTAAGTGAATCAGCCAAGGTTTATATTTTCACTACCTATGTCGCACTGTTATTCTTCACTCCTAAAATTTCAAAACTTTACCTCTGCTTTGTAACCCGATGTAAGTCAGGCTTGAGTCAGTCTGATGTTTAATAGATACACAAGCTGAGGCACCAGATAACTCTTCGCTAAAAGGTATCCAGACTGTGGGTGTTGTACAAGTCGTGAGCCTGAGAAGTGTCAGGCAAGAGACAGACACCGTGTGGGTAGAGAAAGGATAATTTTTTTCTCAAATATTGCACCTCTTTGCTATTATTGATCAGAGCCAATAATGAAATACCTGCAATAGCATTCTGGAGGCAGTGATAGGTCAGAAAAATAAAGCAGAGGTGTTTTTCCTCCCTTTTCTTTTGTAAGCATGACTCTATTTACTTAATTTCAGTTTCTAAAATAGCTTTGCTAACACGAATTGATCGACTGAGGCCAGAGGCAGATGGCACTCCCCTGGATATCATCATGAGCAAATACACTGCTCACTTCGGAGCTCTGAAGAAGTGGTTTATATAGAACGCTGCCTACTTTTATAGTCACAGGCTGCAAAACATCTCTGGTAACTTAGTTGCCCTATGAACATATCCTTTCACTTTTCAGATCTAGCTGTGTGTCCTGCATGCATTGGAAGGTCCACAGCTTGGGAAGAGAGCTGGCAAAGCAGGGAGATTTGTATTATCCTGGGGGATATTCCTGGGGTCAGTGTCTCTGCTGGCATCACCCAGAGCACATGCAGGGAGAGTGATTTTTAAAAAGAGAGGAGTGGCAGGAAGATTCAGCAGCTAAAACATCCCCCTCCTGGTGAAGAGATGAGGCAGAGCTGCAGCATGTCAGACTTGAGAAGCAGGATGCCCTCAGGCCCACCAGTCCTATATGTTTAGCTGATCCCAGGTACATTTTTAATAAGGAAAATGGCCATTCTGCAATGATAAAATTTACAAGAAGCTCTGCAAATGAACCCTAGCACTTCACTGGATATATGGGGGGAGAGGTTTTATAGAACTATAGAATCATGGAATGGTTTGGGTTGGAAGGGACCCCTAGAGGTCATCTAGTCCAACCCCCCTGCAGTGAGCAGGGACACCACTAACTGGATCAGGTTGCTCAGAGCCCCATCCAACCTGGTTTTGAATGTTTCCAGGGATGGGGCCTCCACTACCTCTCTGGGCAACCCGTTCCAGTGTTTCACCACCCTCATAAAAAAAAAAAATGTCTTCCTTATGTCTAATCTAAATCTGTCCTCTTTTAGTTTAAAACCATTACTCCTTGTCATATCGCAACAGGCCCTACCAAAAATTCTGTCCCCATCTTTCTTATAAGCCCCCTTTAAGCACTGAAAGGCCGCAGTAAGGTCTCTCCGGAGCCTTGTCTTCTCCAGGCTGAACAACCCCAACTCTCTCAGCCTTTCTTAATAGGAGAGGCGTTCCATCCCTCTGATCGTTTTCATGGCCCTCCTCTGGATCTGCTTTAACATGTCCACGTCTTTACTGTGCTGAGGGCCCTAGAGCTGGATGCAGTGCTCCAGATGAGGTCTCACCAGAGCAGAGTAGAGGGGCAGAATCACCTCCCTCAACCTGCTGGCCACGCTGCTTTTGGTGCAGCCCAGGGTACAGCTGGCCTTCTGGGCTGCCAGCGTGCATTGCCAGCTCATGTCTGGATTTTCATCCTTTCTTCCCCCAGCCTGTATTGATACTGCAGGACCTTGCATTTGGCATCGTTGAACCTCATAAGGTTCACATGGGCCCACTTCTCCAGCTTGTCCAGGTCTCTCTGGATAGCATCCTGTCCCTCAGGCATGTCAACCACACCCCTCAGTTTGGCGTCATCTGCAGACTTGCTGAGGGTGCACTTGATCCTATTGTCTATGTCATTGATGAAGATCTTAAACAGTACTGGGTCCCAATATGGACCTCTGAGGGAAGTATGTTTTCTATGAACAATATTTCTGGACCTGTTTGTTTATCCACAGTGTTTCTTTCCAGTTGAGCCCCCTGAATGTCTGTATGGCTTTTTCTCTGGATTTCTCTAGTCTCATCAGACAATTTTGCCCCATGCCCACTCCTCCTGTTTGTTCAGGTCTTACCAGACTAACTGCTGACCATTTTTTTTTCTGTTTTCCCTTTCTTCTAATATTGTCCTGCTTGCAAACTTTGTCCTCCAAACTCATTTAGTGGATTCACCTTTCCTTAAACACTGATGCTGCTGAAACACCAGCAGAAAATCTTTTCCACTCCATGCTAAATAGGTTTGTAACCACAAAAGCTTTGCACCTGATCTTCATATATGTTTAAATGGGGGCTGGTTTAAGTTAGATAGCGAAATGCCTAATCCTGTGTTGAGTGTTGTGCAGTACGTACAGACAGAACAGCATGGGGATAACAGTGACAACCTGTGGTGAAACGGCCCCTGTCCACTCCTGCGGCTTCATGAGGAGGCCTAACATTGGCAAGCAGGGCATTTTAGCTGCCTGGAAAGATGGGACTGTTTTTGTGAGTTTGGGGAAGATTGCCTCTGAGTAGATTTCTGTAGCTGTGTATTTTGGGCACCTAAATTCCTGGCCTGATTTTCAGAAGCGACGAGGCTGCTGAGAGCAGAGCAGGGGCTGCCCAGCACTGCGCAGCTGAATGCCTGGCCTCCAGCTATCGCTGCTAACACGATACTCTCAAATTCAGAGACTGCCTTTGAGAATGTTGACTTTAATCTCAATTTCCCAGGTTTTCCAAGCTATAAAATGTACTCCAAAGGCATTTTTCCAACCTGTTTTCTGGCAGTGGTGGGTGGAATTACTAGTAAAGACCTTTGAAGATATAAAGCTTAACAGAAATAAAAAGGAAAAAAAAAAACCAAAAAGAAAAAAGATTTTCTGTTTGTCTTCTTGTGAAAAGCCAGTCTTGTTATTGATGTAAATCATGCACAATGTAAACAGCATGTTCTGACTGCTGCGGACTGAGCACCTCCGCAGAAACTCTGAATGCAATTAGCAGTGGTTCCTTGTTTTCTCATTACTGATCTCATACAAGTTTATTCTCTGAAAGTAGTGACTGGCGTAGGCAGGTATACCCAGTGCCTCCAATTCTGTATTTGCTGGCAGCGTTGTTTTAATTGCTGCTTTTTTCCATGGGAGAGCTCAGTTCACAGGCTGCTGGTTTTCCAGAAGCAGCACACACCTGCACGCACATACGCAGAGGCAGCTCCCAGCAGCAGCAGCACTCGGCTTTCAGTCGCTGGCAGAGCATCGTTCCAGTGCACAACCTGAAGGAGAGGGTTTCTTCTTTGAGAAGCCTCATTTGGAACTTCACAGTCTGTTACTGGCAGCCAAACTACCTGCTCTGCACCCTGAGATTTCCCAAATGTCTTGGTGCTTCCCACTGAATGCTTGGTGAAATACCGAATCTGCAAGGTGATGTATTGATAAAGATGACTGGGTCTTATATACCAAAGAGATGTTGCATTGCCAGGAGTCCACACAAATTGTACCACAAACCAATCTCCATTTAAATGTGGATTAAAAAAGGAAATGTTTATTTTTTTACTTAAGAGTATTTGTGATTGTTTACAAACAAACAAACAAAAAACAACCCACAATTGTTCCTGCCATATTGTTTTAAGCAGTAACAGGTCTGATAGATGATCTTTAATTAGCTAACAAGAACATATAAGAATTGTCTTTTCTTCCAGCTCTTTGTGACCTTCAGTGTATAAACAAGTAACCCTGGATTAGCCGAGTGATATTTATGTACTAAAATATTGTAAATTATGCAGTAGAAAGTTACTCACATTTCCAAAATGTGGAGATGTGTTGGCTTTTTTTTTGCTTGTTTCTTTGCTTTTAGTTAGGCCAAGAGTACAAACAATTAAAAAGACCTGACAGGGAAACTTAAAAGGCAGGAGAAGAGGGGGTGTCACCTGCTGTAAGTTTTGTACTCTCAAGTGCATGTTCTGTTGTTTGGTTTCTCCCATAATGCCTCTGCAATCTCAGTTTTGATGCATGAAATACAGCAGCTCCAGCCCTCTATGAGCAGACTTGGTCTCATTACTGTTATTTTCCCACATCTCTATACTCAACCCATTATCGAAATCAGATATTTGAACTGAATAACAGGTAATAGTCCCTAAACTTAGGGCTTTTTTCAGTAGCTACCAAAAATCCTTGCAAATGAATGGAAGTGGCATGAACAAAGCACTGAGGAAATACCACTGATGATAGGTTAAAACTCACAGTTAAATTTCTCTTAAAAAAAAAAAAGGAAAAGAAAAGAAGAAGAAGAAAGAAAACAAAGCAGCATAACACAGAAAATAGTTTGGAAAATATCCCATTTATTCCAGTCAAAGCTCCCTTTCTTTGTCCACTCTTTCATTTTTCTTCCACAAATCACTGTTTTTACGCATTTTAAACTGTGTCTGTGTTCTGTCCTTACTTTGGCTCTTGGAGATCATGGACACAGCAAGCGTGTTTCTCATTTACACTTTATTCCACTGCGGAAACAACCGCTTCTGTAGGCTTGCCCCTTCTTATAAGGAGTGTGCCAGTGCGGCAGAGGGCATGGTTAGAGATGCGGTCATCCGGCAGTCCCTCTGGGCCATTGCGAATTAGCACAGGTCAGATCAGCCCTGACATCCATTGAGTCTAACCAGCTGCTTCAGTCCCAGTCGAAAAGTATTTGCTTGCCTCTTCGGTGGAGCTTGTGCATCTAAACCTCCGAGTTAAAGGCTACAGTAAGATTTAGTAGATTCTAATTCTATATGGAAGAAATTTACTTTTTATTATACAGATATACACAACTGATTCCTTTGCTCCCAAGGCCCTGGATGGTATTTTATTTAGGTATTGAATGACATCTTGTCTTATCATATTTTCTGCAAATGAGAGATGTGTTTCAACTCTATTGAAAAGAAATTAAAAAATGCTGCAGAACAGGAAAAATAAGTCCCCTTTCCTCTGGTCCATCTTTCTTTCCATATGGTGAAACATATTTGTGAATCATATGCATGGTGTTTATTTTTCACCCCCTGCCTCCTCTAAACAGGTGCAAATACTTTTGTGAAAAAAAGAAAAAAAAAAGGAAAAAAAAAGTCCAACAAATCTGATGTCTCCTTTTCTGGCTGCCTGTTTCAAGTCTGTTTGGTTTAACTTTCCTTTTCATGAGGATATAGTTGAAAAACATGTTTTGTAAGGAATTGTGAGCAGCAAGGAAAAAAATCACCTGTTGACTATGCAAAGGCAGCAGCATGGGGAATTTTCAGGGAAAAAAGAACACGTCCATCTCTATTTCTGTATTTATACAAGCATGAGGACCAAATTCAGTTGTGATGAGTAAAGTATTGAAAAATAGACTCATACATAGGCTTACATGGGACTGCTTGTATCTATCTGGACCAATGTGAAAGCTAAAAGAAATGTAGAACATGGAACAGAAAAGAAATGGAACAGAAATGTAAGACTAAACATTGGTGCTTTATTTGCATCTTTGCTTAATTTTAAGAATTTACTGAAATAATTCAGTAGGAATGAGAGCAAAACACACATGCAGTTTTGATACATTTTACGAATGCATGCCATGCAATGCCTTTGGGATACAGTGGGAGAAACTGGAAATCCAGATAAAGCTGAGGATGAGAGTTGTGTGTTTATAGCTCAAAGGATGAAAGTATAAGCAGGAAGTTAAATCTTTGCCCTGTTCGATGTCAGTTTGAGGTCAAGGTAAACAGATACATTCCTCAGCTTATGTGGGCATGGAAACAGCCGTGCAATCATTGTCACATTCTCAGGAAAAAGGAGTTTATACGGCCTGCAGCAATATTTTGAATATGCTGATGGTTTGATATTGTGGGAGAACGAAAGAGAAAATACAGTTCAAAAGGTTCTTTAAAGACTTGAAGGAAATGGACAAGAAAAATGGAAGGTGGTTCAACAAATACAAAAAACCCACACAATCTTGTAAGCAAGGAGGCACAATATTACAAAAGCATAGCCAGTGTTTGACAATGTGACAGCAGTCAATGAATTAGTTTGCCTATCAGGAAAAGTAATTACAAGGAACTTTGCTCTGGAGGAATTAATGCATGGTCTAGTGGTGGGACGCCTTTTTCTTTTCCTTGCTAAGTTTTTTTTTTTTTTTTGCTCCAAGCTTTTCTCAAAATAACAAACTCGCTAGACCTGTTTTTGATTCTGTTATTTTGTTTTGTTTTATTTTGCTTTGGTGGATTTTCTTAATGTCTGTGAGACCTGTGCATGTACAGAAAAGAAGCCAGCCATGTAATTACATATTAATAAAAAAAAAATATTTTAAAACAACTGGTGGGGAGGAAGGACAGAAAGGAATAGCACCTGAAAACCAAGTACGGCAATTTTGGTGAACTTCTTCTGTGGGAAGGTTCTTGTCTGCATTTCCCTGCTTGGGGATAAGCCCCTGGATGGAGCTGTGGGCACAAAGGGTGAGGAGGACATTCTGGCCAGAAGAAATAATGCCTCGGCAGAGGCACATTTTTGAGCATAGGCTGACCACCATGGCTAAGGAGAAAACAGAAGCTTTAATACAGGCAACAACTGCAAACATCTTCAGGCAGAATATAAGCAATGAAAAAAAGTGTAAGAGGAAATTTATGTGAATTATCAAGGACCGCTGGGGTCTACACAGCCTGGGACTAAGTGATAAATTAGTGCTCATAACCCACAGATAAAGTAATTGCTCTTTGAAAAGGCAACTGAGATCAAAGTAACTTCAGAGGCATCACCACGTATCAGCTGGGGGTAACCAAGTCACTGGCTGAAGTTCAGGTTGTTTCCAGCCTTTCTCAATTGTCCCTTGCAGTTCAGCATTTGTGTGCAGTATGGCTTGACGCATACCGTTCTTGTGAAAGAAAAATATAAAAAATGTCCTCAGCTTTGGTGAACCAGTGAAGAACTGTGTTTCCAAAGGATTTGGAAATCAAAATACCTGATATTTTCACCTCCATAGTTTTTGCTTCAGAAATCAATAAGCTGCCTGTAAGACCTTAAAACAGTCTTTTCTCTGCATTCAGCAGTTTGCTTCTGGTTCTTACGGATGATGTAGTAGGGAACACCTTAACATGTATTGATTGTGTTTCCTTTGCCAGTCAAAGGCGGGTTACAGATTGGCTTACTCTTTTAAGTAGGCTATAGTTTTGACCCTGATCCTATGCCTCCAACTGTTTTTATACACACTCTAACAGCAATATGTTTTCTAGCTCAGTTTATCTTTACAATTAGCCACTCATGTCAATAGATAATGCATTTTTAATGCCACGTTTGCAAAGAGGAAGATCCTCCATTCCTCAGGAAAGTAGGTGATGTAAATTCACTTCCAAGCAGCAGTAAAAGCAACTGTAATATTGAGTAAAACCTTATTGCTTTCTTTGGAATATATTCACCACAGATGAGCGTCTTTGCAAAAACTGTTGTGTGTGTGGTATGGTATAATGAATTCTGCTAGTAAGCAATAGGATATAGAGGAGTTAGTTGTCCCATTAGAGCAGTGTAGACACCAAAAAAAAAAAGTTATTTCATTTTTCTTTTGCAGTATGCATTCCTCAAGTGCAGATTAGAAGGGTTAAAAGTTGGATATTTGTACATCTCATTATTCATCAGGATTGTTCATGAGTAGATTGAAGCTGCTGTAGGATCAATATGTTGTTATCCATGCAATATTAAGCTTTGACTTTCCACGGGACAGCTATAGGAATGTGCTATAATAGACAACGAGTTAGGTAGAGGCTTGAGAGCAAGGGGCTAACTGATTTTATGGGAAATTGTCAGATTTCTAACACTTTGAGCAAGTAGTGGCATTGATTATCACTCGGTTGCCAACTGCTATGGATAAAAATCTTGCTTTGTTTATTGTTGTTATGTTTAGCTATTCGCTAAAACTTTCCAAATATTTTTTTCAGTTCTGCAATTCATGTTGTAACATTGAGGGAAATGAAAACCTCTAATCCTTTGCTATCACTCTTTATGGGTCTTGCCAGACATCTATATATTTACATTGTTCATAATCAACCTTTATAAGTTCATTGCTAAAAGAGGAATTTTATCTGAGCATCAGGATGTATCTATAATCATCCTGCTGTTACCCATCCATAACAAAAACAAGCATCACAGCTGAGTGTGTGTTAGGAGTTGCATGTAATCATCTCCTATGTAATGAGATACATTAAGTTTCTGCTTTTTTAAACATATAATGATATATGCAAAAGTGTCTGACTCGTTTCCTGTTGGCACTTCTGACTGGTTAACAGTGTGATGCCATTCTAAAAATACCTTTTAGTGGCTGACATTTTATATCCCATTAATTGTTTAGTTGAAACAGGAGACAGAATGGATTTTCTTTTGGCTTTGGTATTGATTCACTATACAGCTTTTGAATGTTTGGGTGTGAATCTCTGTATTTTAAGGTTCTTCTGATAATAGATACTTGGAGTAACAGTTATGTAATGCTGTGAAAATTAAATAACAAC
This sequence comes from Egretta garzetta, assembly GCF_000687185.1. Lineage (NCBI taxonomy): Eukaryota > Metazoa > Chordata > Aves > Pelecaniformes > Ardeidae > Egretta > Egretta garzetta. Next base: position 267,674 of record NW_009260502.1, on the reverse strand, counting down.
AGGAAAATATTTTTAGATCTCTGGATGAACTGAAATATATTAAGTGAAAATAGATTTTTTTAGTGAAAATTACTGTTTGCATGAGATAGTTACATAAAAATATTTCCTGCACTTGCATTTCACAATACTAGCAAGAAATTTAGGATTTTTGTTTATATTCATTAATTTCAGGATAGGCAACTTTGCTCTCGTGTTACCTTTTCTGGACAGACATTATGTGGTGGGCAGCACTCTGTTGGGTCATACGCACATTGACTTTTCATGTTTAAGTGAAACAGTGCTGTAGACATCCATCTCCATGAAAGAATGAAAATGCCCAACCAGAAACAGTACAGAATATTTAAGAGTGTGTCAGCCTGTCAGGTTTTGGCCGTCTTTAAGTTCTGATGTCCATCATTTCTACCTTCTCATTGGAAAAGGAGAGGAGGAAGGAAAACAGAGGATGGATTTCGGGCCCTTTGTCTTCACATGTCAAAGCTGCTTTGGAAGGAAATGAGGAAAATGTGTTGAATATTTACAGCAGTGCTTCCGCGGCTGAAGGACAAAGCTGGGCAAAAAGATGTACACTGGAAGAAGCAGAGAATTCCTCTTTTTCTGCTAAAATATATATTTGCTGTATACCAAAAGTTAAGTAAAGAACATCTGAAAGTGGTCTCTGTTCCCTTTGCTTCCCAGCCTTCAGTGGCCAACTGCAGCTCATACGAAACAAAGAGAAGACTTGGCTAATGTATTTCACAATTGATTATATTTGTTACAGAATGGTTTTGCCTTGCATTAGTCTCCTCAGACTGAGGTTCCTCTGGGTTTGCCTCTCGTGTTCTTCTTATGAATACTCAGCGTAAAACAGCAAAAAGATGACAAAGAGACATTAGCAAGGAGTTCATATAATTGACCTACCCTAATTGCTTTTTATTCATTCCAGCCCCTGTCTTTTATAATAGTTGATTCTCTAGGTGGTATAATTCATGCACTGAGAGGTCATAAAAGAAGGCTGCAAGCAGAACAACAAGTTCACAATGTATAGAAAAAAGAAATAAAAAAAGTACACTAAAGTTGGCTACTTTCTATAACTTGAGTGTTCTTGCAACTTCTAGCTTCTCAGCTTGTAAATGACACCCATTTAAAACTTTCATAAATTCACACATCTTTTGGAAGGAACATGTAGAACTGAATGAGTCTAAAGTTTACCTTACAAAATACCTCTGAATTTGCATCTATTTATGTTTACTTTTGCATTTGTAGACAGTTATGGACATATCACACTATCACGCTCAGGGAGGTCTGCAAATACTATGTAACACCACCATATATATGAAAATATGCCATTGCATCTGACACTGCACAATAGTAGCTAGTTATAGCTAATTAATGCTAATATACCAGTCATGCAGTGGCAAAAACTGGAGTCAGTTTTCTGTATCTAACATTTCAGTATATTGGAGAGGAGCAGAGATTTCATTTGTGGTAAATGGTAAGAAAAAGTCATCCTCTTTTGTTCTTTTGGGGTACTTGGTCATTTTAATAACTATATTGCTTCTTTTATATTATTTGAGGGATTTGGATTACAGAAGGTTGTCTACAGTCATGTAAGTGTCTGGATAAAACTGGACCAAAAAATTCCACTGTCATTTGGCAAGGTTCTGTCTATATCCGAGAGTACTCTGCATTCCTCCTGCATTATTCATCCAGGGACAGAATGGTGGATTGATGGGCAACTGGATGAGAATTTCTTCGCCAGTCCATCACGGTTTATTTCTACAGCTATGTTGCTACATCCTTCCTTTCAGTATCTTAATTTAGTGCTGTCCCATTTTTCCTTTAGCACTGACCTTTTCTATCTGAGAACCTGGTACTGTCTACAGGCTGATGAATTATGGCTGTTCTGAGTGGAAGTGACCAGGAAAGATGGGCTGGTTTACCCACGTTCTTCTCCAAAATGCCCCATAACAGTACTGGAAGAAAATATTCCCTACAACACACGCAATTTCTCTTAGTCATGCCTTGGGGCATGTTCCTTTCATATCGATACTGGATTTCTTTAATCACAAATGCCGTACAGGAGATAAAAGATGTCTTTCTGTGTTGATGCAGCAAGGAGTTATAGTTGGTGTTTAAGCCAAAGCCTTAAAGCAGATTTTTACTGCAAATTTAAATCTTAAGGGAAGCTAGGTGCTGAGGGTTAGGTGGGGAGGAGATTGTGCTCTTGAGAAAGAATATCTCATTTCACTGGTACAAGGATTCTGGCTGCATTTCCTTTAAAGCCAAGGATGTACTCAAGCCAAAAAATACACATTTCTGTGGAAGTTCAAAGCGGGACTGAAGCAGAAAAATTACCTCACCCTCCTTTTTATGTCTGTGGGGATGAAGGTGGATATTATACTTGACCACATGCTATAATGTGTGATGGCTGTCAGTGGGCTGCAGCCCATTCTAAATCCATAGTTACAAATTTCGCTTATCGCTAATATTTCTAAAATTCATTTTGCTTCTTTATTCAGGTGAGGCATCATTTTTTTAGCAGTTCTTCTCTTCAACCTTTGTTGAAGTATTATAGTTTTGGCACATAAATACCGTAAAGACAGTTTTAAAAATTAGTAACCTTTTGCAGGCTGCTCCCCCAAACCTTCTTTCGTATGTTTTTGAATTTAAACAACCTTGATTCACTCACTCCTAATGTGAGAGTCATGATTCAGATCTCCATGATGGGCTTAATTTCAAAAGCATTAGTTCCCTTTTGGAGTCGAACTGCACAACCTTAAATAACATGTATCAGAAACGCTTATATCAAGGAACTTTTGTTCTATTTCAGCTATGTCCCACTGTGTTGATGACTCTGAATTGTAGGTATCCGTCAAAAGAACATAAATACCCGAGCACTGCTTGTGATGTAATATTAACTTCTATGTGGATGGGGAGAGAGATATATGAGACTTCTCCTGGCTAGTGTATATAAGTAGTAATTTGGGATCATTCTTGAAGTCATTATTTAAAATATGCTTTTATCTGACATCATTGTTTAGTCTTGCAAGCAGTAAGTTTATGGAAGTGATCAGCATGTGCGCTGCCTTCCATACAAAATATTATTGCCTTTAATCAATTATAGTTTAATATGACCATAGCTGCTAGTTGTAAGCAAAGCAAACTTTCTCTTATGAAACAAGGAAGTTTTTGTAATCCAAGCTGTTTTATGTTCTGTTTCAATCTGGACAGAAAATGAAGCCAAATTCAGGCTGTGATCAATACCATCTTAAACACACGGAAATCTGTCCAAGCTATTTTTTGTTAGTTTGTCTGCATGTATGCTATGTGGCTTTTATTCATGACCTCATTTTAGGTGTTCATGAATGTACATGAATAAAATAATTGCTACATTATTAATATTACCAGTCATATCCCTGCTAATTAGAATCCCAGTTAAGTAAGTGCTAAAATTTGCAAGAGCATTGATTTACATTTACTTTTGCCTAAATTTAGTCAAAAGTTGTGGTTTGTTTCTTTACAAGCAGTGGTAGTCATGTCTTCAGGCCTTTTAAAAAGTAAATAAACCCCTGTGTTAGGAACCTAACAGAACAGAAACAGAACAGGAATAACACTCGCTCTGAAGAGCCATTATTAGTGTTTTCTGTCTGCTGTAGCCTATTAAGGAAATATTCTGTCTGAAGACTGTGGTAAGTGCATGAACGGACTTCTGAGCATTGGCTGCTTTCATGGGGCATCTGTAGGATTTGCAGGTTCAGCTATTACTGCTTTTTATTTTGAAGCTTTGTTAGTAAAGTCACTGCAAGGTTTGTAGTATGGCAGCTAAAGCCTCCTCTTCCTCAATATCTTACTCAGCCATTTTACACATAGAGAAGTCTGCCAGCTTTGCTTGTTCTTGGTTTTGTGTTTAAAAATTATGTTTGTATTAGGGGGCTTTTAGGCCCAGATCAGTTAAATGTCTTCTGAACATACAGGGAATGTAATATCAATTTCTCTTTAATCCATAAAGTACTTGTTGCTGGGTTTTCTGCCATTTGAAGAGGAACTCTTGAACAAGATAATTTTGAACTGTAGCCATTTGGCCAGCTTAAGAGTTGGAAAAAAATGGTGCTATGGATGGGAAATCTTGGGTAACTTTTTTATCCTCTTGCACCAGCATTTGTCGAATGGGTATACTGTAAGAAGGTAGTCTAACTCATCAAATTCAATGTGCATCCAGTCAGAGAAATATCAATTTAGGTATTCTCCAGTTCTCATGTGCAGGTGAAGCCTCAAGCTCTTACAGGTCTTGCTGCATAAATATGCCTATGATACAGCCTTTTGCCCTTCTACAGCACTGCATCAGTTTTCTGGGATCTCATCATTTCACACCTCAATTACTCCAGCATCCTCCCCCCTGCACTGAGAAATCAGTGCCACCCCCACGATCTCCGTTCAGAAGTCTGTCACAAAGTTCATTTCCCAGCTTCATTATTTTAACTGTATTTCTCTTCTCTTTTGAGTGCCTTCTCCTCATTAAACACAGACTCCTCTTCAAATTTAAGGCCCTTGTTCATGAGTCATTTCCAACCTTTCTATCCACTACTAAAATGTCACTTCCTTCTTTTGATTCCTGTATTCCTAGCCTCTAACCCAAAAAAATACCTTTGTGCTGATGCTGTGCTGCTTTTCTCACTTTGCAGAAGTCTCCCATAAGCCTCCACAGAGCTAGCAGTGTCCTTTCTTCAGTCTCTCCTAAAAAATCCTTTGTAATCATTCCTACAAAAATTGTTCAATAACCAGCTAGTACCAGCTGATATCATTGCTCGGATGATTTGGGTTTTTTTTATACTCTGTATCAAGCTCTATTTGCATGGAAAGATGTTCACATCAGGCAGACTCCACTTGGCCTGGACTTCCAAAGCACTGAAGTCCTATTCCATGACCTGGACTTGAAAGTACAAATAATAAATAGTATTAAACCAGCATTATTCTCAACTGGTCTTCAGCTCTGAAAAGGATCAGTAATGAGGGTTTTTTTACTGTGCTTGGTTAGACTGGCTGTTCCTCTCCTGGCAATCTCTTTGAGTTTGTCTTGCAGTTGTGTTTTCTGCTTGGCACCATGGAGAAGCTGTAGGTAGTTCAGCCTGCAGCTGCGCTGCTGGTGCCTGGTGTGATGAACGAGTCCCGCCGTGCCCGTCTCCAGGGGAATCCACTGCCTCCTTATTTGCTGCCGGCTACAGTTCAAGAGGCTGACTGCTAACTCTACCACTTCTGTGAGCTGTAACTAGGACAATACCCTCCTTCCCTACCTTTTAGAATAAAAAGCAAATTTATAGAGGCTTGAAAGGTCAGGAGTAGAAGGCAGGCAACTTTTGTAGGAGCCCTTGTCCTTGGATCTGCCCGTTTTGATGACCACGGTAGAGCCATAGTCTTATGCTCTCCCTCATGGTGTGGAGCAGGTTACTTTTTGTTCAGCCCCAGCAGTTCATTATTGATTGACTTACTGAACAGAGGTGTAGTTTAAAATTGCAGGTGTTCATGTAACTTTTAAACAGGATCTAGAATCTATATGGCTGGCTGTGTTGTCATGGTAGGTTTTACTTTGCAGCTCTTTGGTTCACAGCATAGGTGTCTTGTCCATAACTGCATAATGGCCGGGTTAGGTTAATGGTTGGACTTGGTGATCTTAAAGGTTCCCTACCTTTTAGAATAAAAAGCAAATTTATAGAGGCTTGAAAGGTCAGGAGTAGAAGGCAGGCAACTTTTGTAGGAGCCCTTGTCCTTGGATCTGCCCGTTTTGATGACCACGGTAGAGCCATAGTCTTATGCTCTCCCTCATGGTGTGGAGCAGGTTACTTTTTGTTCAGCCCCAGCAGTTCATTATTGATTGACTTACTGAACAGAGGTGTAGTTTAAAATTGCAGGTGTTCATGTAACTTTTAAACAGGATCTAGAATCTATATGGCTGGCTGTGTTGTCATGGTAGGTTTTACTTTGCAGCTCTTTGGTTCACAGCATAGGTGTCTTGTCCATAACTGCATAATGGCCGGGTTAGGTTAATGGTTGGACTTGGTGATCTTAAAGGTCTTTTCCAACATAAACAATTCTATGATTCTGTAATTATTTCTTCTTTCTGAGAGCTGTAGTAGCAAAAGTCCGTGTTTTGTGGGGATTATTTTAAGTGAAAGGCCATGGCTACAAATGGATATGTGCAACTTCATTAAAGCTAGCTAAATTGCACAGACTAAATTTTGAAAGCCCAGAAATTGGAAGTTACATGGATAACGCATTCAAGTATTTTTATTTACTCAATGACTTGTGGGACAGTGAAGTTTACCGTACTTTGATTTTGAACTATATCCTTTTGCTAGTGTGCCATATTATTGATTAGCATGGAGGCCTAGCTTCATCAAAGAATCATTAAAATCATAAAATCATTTAGGTTGGAAAAGACCTTTAAGATCATCAAGTCCAATCATGTCAGACTTCAGTCTCTGATTGGCAGAAAGATGCTACTTGGTAAGGAATTCGTCTCAGTTGTCGTCTGAATTGCTTTCCAACAATCCTTGTATCTCCATGTTGGCAACACAGGTAACCTCAGCTCCTTCATTCAGGCACTCCTAAGTCTGAGAGGTGGATAACGGCTCTTTTTTCTTTGGTTCATTTGTGTTTTGTTCTTAAGTGAAAGTGGATTCCACCACATGACTCTCTGAGCTAAGGCTCCGCTCTTATGACGTAATATCGCAATGCTGAGTTTTGGCAATGCTGGTGGGGACCCCAAAACGAAGAACTCCCCAATGACAGAACTTTTTGATTCCAAGAGGTTGAATGCACAACCTGTGTGTTGTGACACTTACTAATGCTACAGCAACCGGGAGAATTAAAACATCTCCAAATAGGACTCACATCAAGCAAAAGCTTGATGGGAAGCTGGCAAAAATATCCAAGTGAAAATTCTTCTCAGCAAGATGCAGTTTAATACATCCTTCACTTCTCTAGGACCCAGGAAGCTGTATCAGATTGCAGTTTACAGTCAAAACCCACTCCTGGCGTTTTGGAAATTGGCAGGTGGTATACACTTTATTTTTCGAATGTTGCTTTGAGAGGAGAAAACCACCTTTTATGTAAGACTACAGGTTAAATCTGGGAACTGACCTTGGAAAAGAAATCCTGAGCACAAGTTCTTGTTTGCAAGTCATGTCTGGTTTTGCAATTTATTCATTCACTTCCTACTACAAATTGTAAAGACTGTCCTGGGATCAAACCCCAAAAAGTCATTCTTGCAGGGACGGTCTAAATGATTCGTGTCAGCCAGATGCAGATTTGGATTCCTTCAGGATGGATGCAGATAGACAGGTAGCCCTGGGGCCATGCCCTCACCATGAAGTTGCTCTTAGAAAATGCCATTGTGCTGCCTTTCCCTCCAGCAATGGGTTTGAATAAGGTCAGCTGTGGATGATTTTTTTTTACAGTCAGTGCTGTTAGCACATTAGTCATTTTCTGAGAGTTATTACTGGGTTGAGTCTTAGGTATACAGACCTAGATTTGGCCTAGGTACATGCAGAAACAGCATTTTAGGTGCCATGGCTGCTTTCCTGGAGGTGCTTACAGCTTTTCAGCCAGCTGAGATGGTGTCTGAGGAAGGCTTTAGATGTCACTCTTAACTTAGAAATACTCAGTTTCCACCTGAGCCCCAAGGGAAGGTGCCCATTTCAGAAGTCTCCTTCTGAGTAATTCTTCCCTCAGAGGAACTGGGGGATGCAGTTCAGCATAGTCATCACCAGGTGCCTAATTTTCATTCACGAACACTCTCCACATTGGTGGAGCTATTAACCTGCTTTAATGTAACATACGTTTAAGTGAGTTTTTGACTCAGAGTGTATCCAAGGCAGAACTGCATACTGAGTGAATGCAAAGCTATCCAAAGCTGTTACACTACCCAGACATCTGGAGTAGGATAGCTGCAGTACTTTCAGGCAGAATATAGTATTGAGGTTTGGCTCTTCCTCGTATGCTAAAAAAAATCAGCAGACTATTACTATGCTTTTCATAACTAAAAAACAGTAATGATGCCAGTTTGTCCAGTCTTATCAGTTGGCATCTGGGAGTAGCCAAGTAATTGTGTTGGTATCATCATCCATTTTTTTGACTTAATAAATACCTACCGTTTCATATGCTGTGCACTGTCAGAAACACTACTGTACGTGACAAAGAAATGAGAAAGAGCCAGGTCTGATTCAGAGGTGGGGCACGATTTGAAGGAATCTTGTTTCAGTATCCTAATGGATATTGTTTGGAAAAGCATACAAGTAGCGTTTATGGGCAGCCAACCATCTCTAGTAACGGAGGAGCAGGGAACGACGAACAGCTTTTGTTGACAGCAAAAAGTGGGCATTGGCTAGGAAGTAGTGTTTATGGTAATTGAGCTTTACAAGGAACTAAAACTTAGTGGGGAACGTGGGGGGTAGCGTTTGCAGTGAAGCAGGTAATAAGGCGAGCTGTGGAGGCATTTCCTGATTAGCATCTGCTCTTTCAACAGCCCAGGAACATGACTCGCATGCGAATGCTTGTGCTAGGCTTTAACAGGCATTCCCTCTAGCTTGCCACCCTGCCTTCTGGTTTTGTTTTGAGTCTCCTTGAGCCCTACTGTGATTTGAAATCAGTGGAGGAGAAAGGGGAGTAACACAAACAACAGAAGGCTTGGAACAGGGAGAGAAAAAGCCCCATGGCAAAGGAGAAGGGGCAGTTAAGGTATTGAACGTCATTAGTTTTCACTGCCTCTAGTACAGACTGTATTTGTATTTCTGCATGTGTATATAAATACAGCTGTGCACATAGGTGGTAAAGAAGCGGTAGCACTCGAAGATGGCCATTGCACACCTCAGAGAATATTTTTTGCATCCTGTAAATGAGCGTGACCTATAGACACTAAGTGTACTTGCTCACAGAGACAAAGCAACCTATTTTAGGGCAGGTTCACAAATTATTTTGCAGCTGCTGCAGCAACTGCTTTTAGTCTGTGGCTGGATAAAATACACTAATTCTTTATATCTGAGGTTAAAAGTTAATTCATAACTGAGAAAGCTAATAGTGTGCCTGGTATCCGTCAAGACAGCTTTGGTTACTAACTTAAGTCATGGCAATACAAATACTGTGTACCCCATAACATTAGAAGAACTTGGTTGTGCACTAAGTGACATTTCGTGCAGATTCAGAAAAGAACATCATCTGTGCTTTCTGATATAGGGAACTGCATCTTTACGGACTTCGATTTTCAGAAAGGACATCTGTGACAGAAACAGCTGTGAAATTCTTGCAATACATAGGCAGCTAGGGATAGCACAGAGACCCTGAAAACACATTACCTGCTGAGCGTTCAGAACTGCACGGGGCTGGGAGAAAAAAGAAATTTAAAAAAATAAAGAAAAATACTGTGAATGGAGAAGTGAAAATATATGATGTTTCCAGATTTTTACTTCTTGGGAAAGATAACTGAAAGAAATATAAAAAAGAGGACTCCGGGCTGAGAACTTTGTGCTCTGAAAGCTTAGCAAGCTACCTTCCACTGTCCCACATCTGCCTCCTCCTTTTATGTCTTATACCTTCCACAGGTTTCAGCAGGTGGGTCTCAAGACAGAAAATCACATTCACACAGGATCCTAATTTCTCGTGGTATTTTAAACGTAATTTTATTTGTTTATTACCTTGCTGGGTTTTTTGAAGGATTTTGGTAAACTCTGCCTCAATATATATATTCACACTGTTTATTTTGTTGCTGTTATTAAAAAAATATTTAAGTTATTATTTGGCTACTGGGGGTTAACCTTAGTAAAGGGTTTAGGACAACTGCTCTGTTACTGAATGTGACTTCTGAAAAGCAGTCCGGTTTGGGGATGAACGCTGAGGATGTCAGTAGGAATTATTTTTCTTTGTACAGAAATTTGTACGTCAAAATAGTATTTTTCTGTGGTGTTTCAGGCCATGTGGACTCTAGGAAATGACATTTATTGTACTATGTTGGTAGCAGTTTTTTAAGCATCAAATATTAGTTGTTATAAACCATAGAGGGAGTTTGTTGCATTTAGTATGTTAAAATGGAACAACTGTTTTCTCATTAATGCTATTTTAGCATAGACTTTCTTCATCATTACAAGGAGATCCTATCAGAAAAATAAATGCTATAATAATTATGCCTGTATTTTAAATATTGTTTTTATGCCTGTGTTGCTTCCTCTCTACTTTGAAAATATACAATCCCTGTTGCACAGGTGGGAAAACAGAGGCATCCATGGGAGGTGAAATAACTTCACCTAGATGTTGTCTACAGGAAGGCAGATCTCCTGGTCTCAAAGCAGAACCTTATTATAAGTCACATATTAAACTTATCAAGAGGTATTTGTAAGCTTACAAAACTGAAGGCGCACTTCACAGATATCATTTAACATTTACTTTTCCTCCCACAGGAACTTTTTACACCGGAGTGCAAATTCAAGGAGTCTGTTTTTGAAAATTATTATGTAATCTACTCATCCATGCTCTACAGACAACAGGAGTCTGGGAGGGCCTGGTTCTTGGGGCTGAACAAAGAAGGGCAGGTCATGAAAGGAAACAGAGTGAAGAAAACAAAACCAGCAGCTCATTTTCTACCCAAGCCATTGGAAGGTGAGGTTCAGTCCATTGCTGGCAGGTCCTCCTATAAATCTCACAAGAAGAGGAGGGAATGGTTTCTAAAATACCCTTTGTGAATGTGCGTGCCCCACTCAGGGGCCATTCCAAATGACAGTCCCCAGGATTCATGGAGCAGTGTTGTGCTTCGGCATAGTGATGCTAGAAAGGGCATACGTAAAAACATTTTTTCTAGGGATTAAAAGGTCATTTTGCAAGAAAAGAAGTCTTTTGTGGAAGTGCATTATGCTGTTTTTAAAATATTCTCTTGGTAGGGACAAAAGCTGTTGTGAGTCTTGTCGTGGGAAAATAGTCCTTTCATTAAGCAGAATGAAATAATGGCTATTATAGGATAATTGGGAGTTATAAAGGGAATGGATGAAATGTCAGCATTTCAAAATAAGAGCTTTCTAATATAAAACGCAAAGGTCTCTATAAAATAAATCATACTATATTACTTTGCCAGTTGATGTAATGCACATAACTTGTGTAAGTTGGCCTTTAAACCAAGATAGAAGCAAATAAAAGTCATACTAACCTTACACACTAAAATGATGTCACACATTCTCTGAAAAACATGTTCATTTCCATCTTGGAACTTTTGGGTTATCCTGTGTATTCTGGAGGCCTTTATAAACCTCTGCTGCCTTTTGCTTCTTGTCCTGATGGCACTCCAGATTTCATTGATATTATTGCTGCACGTAGCCTCAGTCATTCTGAAAATTGTCTCATTACTTAACATCTGAAAACACACAGCTGAGTAACTCTTTATCTAGCAGTCCCATTTCTTTTAACATTTAACTTAAATTTTCTGACTAGAGGATCAGTTTTTTAAATGTTTTAGGGTTCCATCGTAAGGAAAGAATCTGAATATTCCTATGTTTTAACTTCATATTTGAACTCAGGTTGATGCTTTCGTGCTTCCCTCCTCTTGCAAAAGCTTACAGTATCTTCATGAGCTCTCACCATATTGACACTTTACATGTCAATCCCTTTGTATTAAATTATAAGAATTGTAGGGAGGGAAGGCCAGTACATTTTTAAAAGCAACATCAATTCATATGGATGAGGAATCAAGTGACTTTTTCCATTGTTTGCATGGTCAGACTCTGTCAAAATAGCTTAGACAAGGCTTAGAAATAACGTGCTTTACATTGCCCCCGAGAGTCATCAAATAGGACAGCTCTGCTGTATAATTCCTTACTTTATAGTTCCATCTCATGTTATTCAGCTTAATATTTTCGTAGGTCACGATGTTATTTCATCAAGCTCTTTTAATTAATCAGCAAAGTGTCCTAAAAACAGTTATGGGGGCACTCTGAAGACATAGATCATAACCAGCCTTATGCACTCTAGAGAAGATGTTTCATTTCAGACTTTCAGAAGCCATAAAAGGATTTAGATTATGTCATTGGAAATGTTAGAACAAGTATTTGATTAGTTAATGATGCTATGGGGCCCTTCATAGTTATTATGAAACCTCACACCATTGGAGATCAAGGTCAGTACTTTGATGCTCCTGCCTCCTACTCTAATTAGACAAGGGATGAGGGGATTGCGCTCTCTATGGCTGCACACAGTCAGTCCCGAAATCATGGTGTGATGATTAATTCCTTTGACTGCTTTGACATCTCTTTTAACGTTGCTCTGATATAAATAAATGCTAGTGAAGTTAGGTATAAGTGGAAATATTACCTGATTCAGTGGCATGGAAAATGAAATTGAATTATCCAAGAGCATTAATCATTAAGGCAGCTTAATGCTGGAACTGTGTAATTGAACACATGTATTTTCCTCAAAGGATTTAAAGTGGTTAGATAGGGACTGAAGCCCAGGGGAAAACTTTTAATTCCTCTAAGAATTCAGTGAACAGTTTAATTTGGAGTTTTCTGCACTTCTACATTCAATGGAGATCAGTGGCTACTGCATACATTTTTGGAAAGGAGGAAGAAAAAAACCCAAACCTCTTGTGTACTCTCCGCAGCACTGTCCTGGACATTTCTTCAGTACACACCTGAAGAGATCATGGCCAAGCTCCTCAGATTTGGGAGACAGATGTACAAATAACTTCGTAGAACTGGACCCAAGCCTAGTCTTGCAAAGTGGGACTAAAAAAGAACACTTAAGACTAGACAGCTGTGTCGTATGATCCCATTTGTTAAACACCATCTGTCTTATCATATTTTACTTCTAAAAACTTGCAGAATATTTATTTAAGGGGTGTGTATATATATTCATATGTGTGTGTATATATATGTACATTTTTGCATGTCTGCCTCATGCAAAGACAGAACAGTAGTTTTTAATCTCCAAGGCTTCTATAGTTTCCATTAAACAAGCAAGCATACAGTTTCCTTCTGTGTTTTTAACTCCGATACAGAAGTGAGAAATTTGGAGGGTCAAGCAAAGCTATCAGTCATGCAAAACAAGTGACTGTCAAAGTAAATAGTTTCCCTCGCATGCAAGAGGAACATGGATTATATTACTACAGTATCAGTTATTGTAGAAAATTAGTCCCATTCAAGATGAGCTCTTAAGTAAGATACATTCTTAAGAATTTTCCTTTTCTCTTTTCTCCCTGCAGTTGCCATGTACCGGGAACCATCTTTGCATGACATTGGAGAAACAGTGCCAAAGGCTGGGGTAACTCCAAGTAAAAGCACAAGTGCATCTGCAATAATGAATGGCGGCAAACCAGTTAACAAGAGTAAGACGACATAGCCAGATCCTCACAGGTGTTGTGACTTACTGAGTCCCGAGTACAGTTGAGCGATTTATCCTTGCCAGACTTCCCCTCTGCAGTGTCTGTGGATCAGCCCGTGGCGAGTCACAGGCTTGCCTGTTGCTGTTTCTGAACTGAGTTGTTGCAAGTGGATAAATCTCAACATGTAGCTCCACCCACAACAAGAAGACACCTGGATGAACCAGCTAAACTCAGACCATGGAATGCCCTACCAGATATTGGAATGCCTTTTTAATATCTTTTCTGTGACTGTGACACTTCATGTGGATGACATACTTCACAAGTACACTTGATACCTTGCCTGCTGACGATTGCCCATAATCCCTTTTTGAGTCCAGTTTCAGCAAAATCCATGTGTTTAAGTTCTATTTTGTAGCACACAAATAATCAAGTAATTTCTAGTTAGATGCTGTAAACCTGTGCTATTATGGATTTCTCTTCTTCCCTTTTTTATAAGGCTGCTCGCTCCACTGTCTGTGACCTTTTGCAGGGACTGTGTTTCTCTATAACTTAAGTGTTGCCGGTGGCTTAGTTTTGAAAGCAATCAGGGAATCAGGAAGCCTTCAAAAACCTATTATTACAAATTATATCTATAAAGAATAGGATCGTTGTCTCTGGCTTACAATATTGATTAAATGTGAATACTCTTTAGTAACAGATACTGTGCTTCTGAGGTTGGCATTGTAGAGGAGGGAAGAGTGTCAAACACAACCAACAGGAGGTTTTCTGAAACGAGTGTTTGGCATCCCCCGACAGTTTCTTTTTGTGTGTGTGTTTTATACATATCACAGGCTTACTGGTAATGGTAACATTTGCCTTGCCCAGCGAGCAAGACCCACTCATTTTTGGGGAAGTGGGTCCAAAGAATTTTGTAGGCCTTGTAGGCCTGAATTAAGGCTCATTTTTCATCGACTAAGTCTTCATTGTTTGAAAAACAACCACCACCAATAACAAAAAAAAAATAAATAAGACTAACCAGAATTGCGCTACCTAAACCCATTTTAAATATAATCCTTTCCTGTTTTTAAGGAACTGAACTTAATGCCATTGTTATTTTTGGCTGAATCCCACACCTACTTAGCAAAGCATGGGCAAGGATGTTGTTGTGTTCTTTTTTGCAGCACCAATGCAAAGGGTAGTTACAAATTATAGTTTAATATTTCTGGTGTTTTAAAAGAAGAGTTTTAAAACTGAACATGTTACAAAACTTTATTTTTATTTTTAGCTAAGCATGCAAAGTCCAGTCCTATGTATCTCACTGATATCCCAGTACGTATGCCCATCCCGCTTCCTAGGATAATATGCCCACCAAATTGCTAGATTGAAGGTGCCTTGCCTTGATCTCTGTATACTGTACTTTCTCCTCCATGAACCTAGAAGAAATCAAAAACATTAGAAAATTGAAGAAGCCTTGGATCATATTACCAGAAACACGATCAACACTCTGAGTTTGTCACTTGTGAACAATTAAACCAATGTTGGGGCAGGGGGAAGATTTAGAGAGTGCCACAGGATGCCACTGAATTGTTGCACACTTAGGCACAGGCTGTCAGAAGACTAAAAATATGGGTACTCTCTGTACGCTAAAGAAGGTATTTGTTTCTCAGAAAGGGCAACAAGGACCAAACTGTACCTCAGTCTGGAAAACTGTGTGGTAATGCTCTCTTGGCCCCTTGCTGTTACCTTGATATTTAAAGACAAAAAGAGGAAATCATCCATTCTTTTTTTAGCATTGTATTTCTGGCAATTTGTTTTATCATGTCTAACAGAGACCGATGGTTATTTCAAACTCCCTGTCTGCTCAGCTGAACAACTGATTCAGTCTGAATGAACTCTTCAAGCTCATTTTCAGATGTGTTCTGTTTTTATAAGCAACGTTTAGTGCACTCTTCAAGGAGACTACTGTAAAGCTGCTAAATTCTAGATAACCTTTTTTTTTTTTTCCATAGGCCAGGCTTCCTTGTTTATATATGTAATAAGAGAACAGCAAGCTAACACTTGATGTTGAATCTTTCTAGGGAGGGAATGAGTTAAGCATGAGGCCCACTAGTCATGTAGAGAAAAAAAAAACAAAACAAACCTACTCTAATACTGTGATAAAAATGCAAAGAAACTTTGACTTAGACTGTGCCCTTGCCTGCTAGCACTAAATCTGTGCGCATGAGAAAAAACAAGTTTATTAAAAACTTTGGTGCACCCTTCTCATCCCATCTGCTCCAGTGGGATTTATGCACCACCCCTGAGAAAACAAAACAAAACCAACCAACGCAACTCACGTGGTGAGCTGGGGGCTTGCTTGCTCTGCGTCTGGAAGGCTCATGGGAGGCAGCAGCCTCGATGTTGTTCTATCTGCTGGGTCCCAGAGGAGGCCCCGGGCTTTCCTACAGTTACAGGAGGAGCACTTCACAATATTTTGAGTAAGATAATACAGCTGAAGGCTACATTCTCCTTCTCTCACCTGAATTTCATAAGAGTTCATGAGGAGGGAATAGATGTGTTCATGTCCCATCCAGTCATCTTTTTACTCTCCCAGTGTAAGAGCCTGGAGAGAGGCAGGGCTGGGCTGAGCCATGCAAGGAGGTTCTGGTTCGTGGCCTGATGCTACATAATTACTGTTTTTAACATCAAACTTTTGATCCTGAGTAATTATAATCTGCGAATCAGTTGGGGGGCTATAATTAAGGCCAGATTTAATTATTGTAAGCAGCTAGTACATACTGGAAACAGCAATTTATTTTTTTCTTTTATTATTTTCTGGTTTTGTTTCTATGGGCTAAATCCATATGTGTGTTTAATCCAGTGAATAGACGTTCTAAAAAAATATTCTGCAATCTGTTTAAACATAGCAAAGGGGTCTTTGTGCTTTGTTTCCTCCCTTTAATTTTGTCTCTTGTCTCATCTGTTGCATGGGAAGAGGATGACAAGGATGAACTGCATGTAATGGATTGTGTCTTATCAAAGAACTGTCGGTCTGTATTACTAAATTTACATACATATATGCAAAGAGTTTGTCTGCATTGTGCAGTTTGTGGTTATTCTTATTTGTTGTATACACAGATTCAACATGATGAATAAAACATTTATATGAAGGCGTACTGGAAAACAACAAAAAAGTTTATGTAAGACGTAGACTGTGCAAAACACCATTGCACTGGCCACAGGATGGTGAAATTTCATGTAAATAGGTTGGCAAACTCAGTTCTCCCCTTTTACCATGCCAAAGAAAATTTTAGCTCCTTAATATAATACCTCTCTTGCTGTTCTCGAGGATGAGACTTCACCATTTTCTTCCCTCTAAAATTAATTTTGCTGTTAAGTGAAAGCTGTTTTCAACTGTCTGTTACTACTAAAGTACTGTATAGTAAACCTGATAGAATCAATTTGTATTTACAGATTGGGTTTTTTGTACTTACATGTCCAGCTGTCTGTGAATCTGCAGCGTTCCAGATCTTTTGCATGCTTGCTTTGTATTTTGTTCTTCTTCTGGGTTTTATCTAATCTCTGAGAGACTGTTTGCACAGCAATCCAACCTCATCTTACTATTTCATGTTAACACTGCACATAGTCATTATCTCTTTTCTTTTTTTTTATCTGTATTTCAGCTACAGTTCTATTTGGCAAAATCAGTCACACCTGCACAGTTTGAGAAATCCAGTTTTAAAAGCACTGTTTTGTTGTACTTCAAAAATTTTATAAATACACAAGAATCCTCATGAGATCACTCACATGATAGAGCCTATAGAAAGGTGTCTATAGCTTTTAAGTGCTTTGTAGTTCACATAACACAGCTTTTGCTTAATTTGCTGGGGTTTTTAGCCACTCGAATAATTTTTTGATATACTGTCCTTTTCATAAACTTTAACTTGTGTAGAGTCAGGTTGGTTCTTAACAAACCCCTTCCTCCCCCCCTCCCCCCCCCCCCATATGAAGAAAAGCAGTTCACTTTGACTATGGTATATACACCTGAAACAACACTAAGTCTGACTTTTTATATGTATATAGGGAAACTTTTTCTCTTGGTTTAAAACCACTGTAAGCAATGAGGTATGAAAGCAGGCAGTTCGGTCCATGCATTAAAAGTGTGTCTTGCTGATCCATCTGTATATTGGTATAAAGAAGAAATTACTCAGCTCCATTCAAATGGGAATGCAAGTAAAATTAGGCTAAGTAAGGATGTTATCCTTCTTTTAAATGCCCCTTTAGACAAACTCATATTCTGTGAAATACATTTTAAAATAACTAATAACAGGTGTCTGAGTTTTTGTGACGACTAATGCAAATGCTATGACTTATTTTTAAAGAAGTAATAAAATTTTTGTTCTATTACCCAGTCACAGAACTATTCGACTTAACTTAGCTTTCTTCACCCCAGTATCATTTAGCTCTACCATTTAGCTACAAAGTGAGATGTCATTCTGTAAAGAAACAAGGGCAGCGCATCAGAAATGTCAGAGCAGGTACATGATTAAATGTTCATCTACGTGTTTCTAGAAGACAATATGGCCAAGGAAAAAAGGATCACAATAATTTATACAAGCAAATCAATCCACAACTGTTTTATAGGTGATATTGCAGCTATGTTCTATACAGCAGGCATAATCTTGCAAGTCTATTGTAGAAGCATTCAGCACACCTCTGGGTTGTGCTCTTTCTCTCATAAGAAGAAAGCAAGGCTATAGTATCCTTTGTTTATAAGTTTTATCAGTCTAGCTAGTACAAAATCCCCATTTATCCCATTTACTTTTACCACCTAGAACTGCCTTTCACCACAGGCCTGGAAGCAAGTTTTTACAGTCACTAGGTGTGAAGAATGAAGCAGTGTGTTTCACTCCCTTACACCTCTTCCTGCTTTACAGTTTGTGTATCCAGAATTCCCGTCACAGGGAATGAGGTGTAAAATCACAATTTATTAATACAGCTATTATTTTCACATATGTGGAATAGTAATCTTATTCCTTCCGATCTCATTTTTTCTAGTGAGAAAATGAGCCACGAAACAGATCTGCTGGGAGTTACATCACCAGTTACCTCAGCATGAAGAGCAGGGGTAATGTTCAAGCACCGTTATAAGAAACAGAATAAAAATTGGAAGGGAATTTATGTATACATTATATTTTTAGTAGTCTTAGTTAATACTTCAAAGTTTATAGTGATAGCACCATTTTGTTTGATAATTTACATCTTAATGAACCACTGGCAGTAGCTGTTTTAGCATATTTTAATATTTTTCCATATGTACCTTAACAAACAACCTAGTAGCCAAAATGTTGGAGTTGATTGGGTTTTTTTAAAAAGTTCTAACTAGAAAAGAGAATCATCTTACACTCTTTAAGTATATAAATTTAAAATGAAAGCAAATTACAAAGTAAGACGTATCAAATATGACATTACAGCCCTCTGAAGAATTGTTCTTTTGTCTGTGGATAAGAGTACCTGAAATACCACGGCTGATCTACAGTATATATAAATCTGCTTTTCATACCATGAAACAAGTCAAAAGCATCTACTGAACTTAGATAAGAGTTTTGATTATCTGGTATTTTCTTATTAGATTACTGAATACAAATGGAAGGAAATCACGGAAAACTTTGTATTTTTCATTGTTTACACACTGATTCAGCAGATGAATGTATATGCGAAAAAACACTGATTAGAAAATGATTCAGGTCAGCGGTATTCACAAATACAAATAAAACCAACAATCTGTGCTCTCCAGACAGCAGGGTTGACAAATTGCATATATGTTAAAATTTCAGAAAATATTCCTGTTAAGCTTTACAGAGTTTAAGGGTTATATGTATAACATAAACTATAATTTTAAGATTAATTTTACTTTGAAGATTCTTTATACTGTATCAATGCATTTTAGAACTCTGCCTGATAGTTTGGTTATCTAAAAAGAGAGCAGCTAGCAGCTTTGGGATGTATGTCTCATTATTTATCTGCATAACTTCTATATAAGTTATGCATGGATGTTTGGCGATTATGCTCCCTGAGAACATGGGTTTCACAAGCTTCATTTTTAGAAAGAATGAATCCAGGTTAAGGAAAAAAATTGGATAAGAGAAAGAGCAAGCTACATGGGAAAGGGGAATCATAAAAGTGATTAAATAAATTCATTAAAATTTTTTGCATTCCATTACATGTTCTGTACCATTGTATTTTCCTGTTTCAAATTTGTCCTTTCTAAAAGAAAACTAATTTCTAGACTAACAATGGAAATACCTTTTTTGGTTGATACATAGTTCCCTTATTTCTGACTAATGTACCTCTTCAAAAATCAGGACCTTGGCACCTAAATCACAATGTTACAGTTTGGTATTAAAAAGAAATATTTTCCAACCATTTAAACAATTTCTTGCTCAATCATGATTTCACAAAATGTAAACTCTTTTGAAACTAAAATGTATGTATCTTTTTTTGCTCTAAAGAATTCAAGGGCTGCCAAATCTATGTGTACAAAAAAAATAAGACTCATATGTAAATAAGTTAGGGAAGTCCCAATAGCTGTGCATCGTTCATAACTCAATGTGAATTTCACACTGAGCAGCATTTCACCATTGGAAAATAAAAATAAAATTTTTGTTCATACCACTGCTTTGTTTGTATTTACTATATTAAAACTTTAATTACTTTGTTGCCATTGTCTGAACATCTTTGGCTGAGACCAGGCCACTGCATAGAGTAGCTGATTTTTCAAGTCAGTTGACCTTCAGACTCCCCACTTCTATAAAAGCAGTTAAATTCAATGAATACTATGTGTGACGGTGCAATCTGTTCCAAACAGTGATTTCTAATAGCATACAGAATTGTCATCCTAAAAGTTATTAGTATAACAGATTTTCATTTGCTTTACTTTTAAGAGGACTAGGCAACTGTGCATTACATAGACCAGTATGATAAAAGTACATGAGTTGCAGGATACATATTCAGAATAGGTAATCATACATTTATATGTTTATTAGTTTCATTCCTTACACTCCTATAGGTTATGTATTGGAAAGTATCATAGCATGTAACTAGATAACAAACTCACTGGCACATTAACCACAGAGACTAAGAAGTTCTCTTGTGGACAAGGGTCTGTTCAAACATGTTGGGTCCTCAGTCTGTGGTTGTCAGGTAATTGGACCTCAGTTATACCAACACAATTCTTGGACCAAATAAAAAAATCATTAATATTCTGATAAGCTTCTTTACAGCTTCTCTCAATTTCTGAGCTGGTGCATAATCAGGATTGTTAGAAAGTAAAAAAAGGGCAAGACAATGTATTCGCTAAACACCGTACAATTAACCAAGTTAATTATTTGACAAATATTCAATTAGTGCTACTCTTCTACAGGATTATTGGTGCATACTGATATGGAGAGGTGACAACCAAGTAAATAATGTTAAAAAAATAAGGCTTTCTTATACCTTTTCCTAAGGTTGATTAAGAAATAGGCATTATGGGTGCAATCTCAGTCTCACTGAATTTACAAAAAATCTCTGGAGAAGTTCCACAGGGCCAGTATTTTATGACTTCACCTTTCAGAGCTTGGACTGTCCTGCTCCCGAGGCATTTTTAATTTTTTTCTTTTAGTTTTGTCATGCATGTCTTTAAGGAGGAGCCCCTCAAACAAGTGTTCTAAAGCATTTATGCCCATGTACGCGTGTGAGCATGCACACCCACACCACACACTGAGTACTTCTGAAATTAAATGTTCTAGCAGCCTAAAGGAAAACAAACAAAAAACCTCCTCAGTCTTTGATGTCCTGTGTTAAGGGTATTCTCTGCCCAGCCAGATTTCACATGCATTTCCATTCCATCCTTCCCAGCACTCACAGTTGCCACAGCTACAAACACCATTGCCTAGAACAGAATGAATAAAGGGCAATTATCATAATTGAAATGTACCACATTAAAATGTGTTTTACGGGAAGTAAAAAGCCATGCTAAAGTAGTTGCATTGTTCCATTATTGTTCCCCACACCCCTTTTTTTTTTCTTTGGAAGGAAGCAATTACTGTACCATCACATTAAGAAGCCACCCCAAACCTACACTTATGAGGCATTAATAGCATTCTCTCAATAATTCCATCAGCGGAATTGCAAATATTGTAATTACGCCACCACTATTTGTACCCAGCTGTCGAGGCTCCGTGTTCACACTGTACCTCCAGGTACAAGGAAAAACAAGATTACTTTTAACTATTATACAGAAGGAAAAAAGACATAAAAAGTTACAAACAGACCAGCAATAAAAACATCACTCTGAACGTGAAAAACTTTAAACGTAAATTCTCAGAAGTGCTATAGAAACAAATAATATCTGAAACTCTCTCTTAGATGAAAAATGTGTTGGCCCTATTTTGCACTGGGGAAACATTAAGCACTGAGACCCATATTTTAATTTTATTTCAATATTTTTCATGACTCCTGGACGCTCAGCTTGAGACCTCTACAGCCTGGGTTTCCAATGTTAGCTCCTCTTCCTACTGACTTAATGGAGATCTGTGAATAGCTGCTGCAGCTGGAGACAAGGCTCCTGTTGTCTCTCTACTGGCTACTTGGCCCCAGAAAAGGACCCTTGCTAATAGGGCTAGCTGGAAGACATCATTTACTACTGTCAGCCCTCCCACTCTCACTCTAATCGTCTTGCACACTTCCTCCACATCTAATAATTGCTCAGCAAAGATTTTCTAAAATTAAGATTTGTAACAGGAAGCAGCCAGTGAGTTAATTTAAGCAATTCCCATGTTGCTTCTTGTCACTAGATTTGTCGTGAGGGTTTGCTGGCAGCCCGCCTGCTTCCAGCCGCATCTGCCACCTGAACTCTCAGACAACGTTAAGGTGAAGCCGCTTTAATCACTCGCCGTCACGTCATAAGAAAAACTGTCAGGTATTTCAGCCTCCTGCTGAGAGTTGTCTGATTGCCAGGAAGCTCTGTTAATCCACACAACTATGCCTCTCACCTACCGACGATCATCAGACAGGTGAATTTTGTCTGCGACTTAAATGCATTATACCCATAGAAAGTCCAGGAGGAGAACAAAAGTTAAAGAAACCTCATGATCACAATGTTGATGCTGTCCATCCTTTGCCAAAAAGCAGTAACCTGTAGTCTATTACAGTGAAAATTCTTGGTGGATTTCAGGTCTGGTTTACTTATTTAAATTCGTACTCAGGCTTTCATCTGTTGTTTTGAAACCCTATGTCCATTATCACGCTGCACGAAGAAACTATTACAGCAGGTTTGAATAACCAGCAAATGCCCTCCCTCCACCAGTGGAGAAAGAAGTAGCCGGGCTTTGTCTAACATAATTCCCATCAACACGGTTTGTTTCTCAGAGCAATTAAGTGTTAACCTGGACTGCACCTGTGCAAATGAGGCCGTCATGTTTGTCACAGTCTCTGTCATCGCAGTCACAGAAATCGCCCGAAATGTACCATTCTTGCGGTGAACAGATGCACTTTCCACAGTGGCAGGAACCTAAAACCACAAAAATTATTACTCACAAAGAGCACCGGCATTTTCAGACTAGAAAATAACATCCCCAGACACACACGTCCTCACATGCACACATGCACATATGCACCAAATTGCTGCCTAAGAAGCTATTGCATAAAAGAAAATAATCAAGCTAAAAGCTTTTTGAAGAAAAGGATTCTTTTGGGGTGAGCAAGAGTATGGTGGGACGTTAATACAAATGCTTTGATTCTGCTATTTCACTTAATCAGGACTCACATTTTGAAGCTTTCCTTTGGTTTCAGAGACCTACAATCAGGGCTAGTCTTCCCAGTAACTGTTCTTTTTTTTTTTTTACTAGAAAAGCTCAAATTGTCCCTGACCCACCGTTACTGAAGGCGATAAAACTGTACCCAGGAAGAGAATGGCTCTCCTCATCCCAGAGGTTTTAGGGATGAGTCCACAAAAGTCCTGTGGTGCCAAAAACTAACAGTAGAGCCCCCTCCTCCAAAATCTTCAGCGCCATAAATGAAGCTGCTCCACCTCCCAGGGAATTACAGAATATCTGCTCTAGGTCAGAAAGGGTTTGTGCGGTTCAGCTCATTCCTGCAAAGAACCCCAACAACCCTGGTTGGGGCAAGCCGCTCTCCTCCTCCTCAGGGACGTCAGGTCACCAGGCAAAGGAGGAACTTTACAGTGACATTCGGGTGATGCCATAACCCACTGAGCACAGGAAACCTCCCTTTAAGGGAAGACTCAGCAACATCCCTACCTTTAGCAGAAGGTTCATGGCTCTGAATCCTGGAAAGGGCCAGTTGCCCCCAGGCAATCACATGTCAGGAAGCCTGCAGCTTGAGAAGGGGGTGAAAGAGGCTTTTCTGCAACTAGAAGTGCCACTAGGAGATGGTGGTTCCTCCTGGCTGATCCCAATACCTGGCTGAAGAGAGCTGGCTTTTACAGAACCCATCGTCCTCTGCCTGGCCCTATACAGAGTTTAAACACTCAAACATCAAGGTGGGGCGCTTAGTAACTGCTGAAGAAAAATCCTTCTGTGGACCTAGCCCTAAGAACTCGTTACAGCACAAATCAATACAAAAATCTCAAAACCAAATAAATGATAGCAAAGAATACACACATAGTTTTCAATTATGGGAGGTGGAGTTTAAAAAATAAAGTCACCAAAGAAGCTGTTGTGCCTTGACAGAAAGTGCCTATAAATGAGTTGGATGCTGTTGAGAATCCCACCCTCTTGCAGTATTTCCAGAATGATTCCAGTACAGAGTCACCAATGTCTTTAATGCAATATTAAAGGAAAACATATAGAAGGAAGCTTGGTTCTGTCAGAATATAACCTAAACAGAATTTATGGGTTACTTAAGAGGACCTGAGCCAAAGTGTATAAAACGATGCTTTTCCATCTTTTCATTCCTTTCAGTGACCTCTGAATAAAATCCATAGCAAAAATCCAAATTCACATTTAAAAAAAAAAAGTGGATCTGTCAGTATTAACCCTAGGATTTTCCCATAAATACTGAAAAGTCTCTGATCACTGAAACTTAATTTTTTAAAACATCAGAAGAGCCTCAGCGGGGTTTATAACTTTTTTAATTAAAAATTTAAGTATTTTAGTGTTTACTGTAAGTTGACAAAAATTAATTCATTGCCTAGTTTCAGGGAGATGCTGTTTTAACTTGTAACATATGGAACATGTAAATATATACAGGCAGAGCTAGTGACTGAAACATTTGGGGATAGGGGTATCTGGTTAAGCACCTACTTTTTCCATGAATTCTGAGCATTTCTTGCTGAGCCATGGGCACAGAAATTACTGACATTCACTACAAGGATTAAAAAATGCCATTGTATAAAGAGGCAGTGGAGGACAGCATACATATTGCATGGTTCTTGTGTAAGAGATATACCAAGACATACCCGAGGGTAATTTAAACCGAATGTTTCTGTTTATACAAACTACGAGGTACTGACAGCTGAAAATAATGATGAATTGTATGAGAATTTTAGTGAAATTAAAGCAGTTAATAAGAGCATGACATTGTAAGAAAACTGAAGTGATTCTGCACAAGCAAGCACTGATGCTGCTACTGAGAGATGCCCACGATGTTCAAAACTATTTTGCAGAAGATGTAGCAAATTTAACACCAAGTCAACCAGGGAAGATCAGGCTCCATAATGTAAAATCTGTTAGGAAGAATGAATGTATCAAGTCTTTTCCCTGAACAGAGCATGCTGCTCAGGGAGGCTCCTCAGTTTAATTAAAATGAGCCTCATGAGTTGCAGGGTGTTCCCTGGGATCCCAGCCAGATCCTTTTGGATGGGATTTGGCTCATTACCTAGCCCGCGTCCTGCACTGTTACAGTAGCCATCTGCAGCCCTACATTTACTGCCAGGGAGGCAGCAGCATGGTGGGTGTTGCTGTTTTCCTTGGGAAGAGCTTTTACTACAGGTGGCATAGTCAGTGAGCCAAGATTTTGAAAGCAGCCTAGGAATGGGGATGTCCAGCTTTGCTTATATTAACGGAGTGTAATTTTCTGCAAGTGTTCAGCAG
Organism: Egretta garzetta; assembly: GCF_000687185.1. Lineage (NCBI taxonomy): Eukaryota > Metazoa > Chordata > Aves > Pelecaniformes > Ardeidae > Egretta > Egretta garzetta. Next base: position 242,291 of record NW_009260502.1, on the reverse strand, counting down.
TTATCTGCTGAAAACCAGGACTCCTAAGAGCCTATTAAATCCTACATAGAGAAACTCGAGCTCCCTCAATCCATTATAACACTTGCATATCTTGGCTAGTTTTCCAGCAAAAACGGAATAACCACCATTGGTGCATGGGTTTGAAATTCCCTTTTATTTGACCAGTCATGGTTACTTATTGCTCAATGTATTGAAACAGAAAGAACAATTTGTCATTTTGGCCTCTGGATAGTGCCGGTCACACTAGCTATGAATAATGTTTTAAAGTATGAGTACTCAGTAAGACATGATTTCCAAGATTGAGATTAAGGGCCCATGATTAAGGATCAAGAATAGATTTTCCTAAAAAAAATGTTAAAAAAAGAAAAAAAAACCTAAGCATAGAAGCAAAAGTTACAAGTAATTATACTGTCTTTGCCTGTGATCCCCATCCTGCTCAGAGAAGAGGCAGGAGAGATGTTCACTGGCTACACGCTTTTGGAAGTTATCTTATGGAGGTATCTCTCTTCTGGGACAAACACTTATATATGACCAGCTGTTCCCACAATAAAGCTGCTATAATATCTAATTTGACACAGCTTTATTATATTGAGTGTCCTCAGGGCAACCTTCCATCACATTGGAAGCCTACCTGTGCTTGTGGGCTGAAGAGACTTAAAAAAGAAAACCCCACCAGCGTTGCTGAATATGGATTTAGTGTCGGGGTTGTAATTCCCTTAGAAAGTAAATGCTGTTCAACAGTGCGCTGCTGCCTTAGAAAATCTGGGCCTTTGGAGCCTCCATTCATGTGCAATCGGGTTTAAAAGCACCACTACCTGCCTGCGGCTGGTTACAACCGGCAGCAGCTTTCAGGCTGCTCCAGCCCACATCAGTGACCAGATCCCAAACCACCCCCTGGGCAGCGCAGCCAACTGAGGGAAAAAAAAAATCCTTGATGTCTCTGCACATTCCTGCCAGATTATCTGCTCCCAAAGCCTCGGAGAAAACTGTAGCCTTGATAGGCGTGCTCAAAGACCCACAGGCTGGAATAAATAGCTCTCAGCCATCCTTACAAAAAGGTAGCAGGTAATACAAATATTTTAAAATTCAACATAATTTTTCATGTTTACGTTTATTTAGAATCTTATATAGTGCATTTTAGTGATTTGAAGCATATTAGCTCACCTTCACAGCTTATATAAAAATCACAGGAGAACAAGAGTAAGAGAAGAAAAGTTAACTTCTGCAGTAAAACAGAGTAACTCCATTTTTTCCAGTAACTCAGCATCCTCTTACACATACACTAATTTAAAGATAGCCACATCTTCTGGAAACAATAGAGAAACAGTGCAACTTGCTCATGTTCTATGACATTGTGATGGCGGGGGGGGGGGGGGGGGGAAAGCAAAATGCTGCAGTGTGGGAAAATTCTGACAAGTGATAATACAGGTGGAAGAAGGCCAGGCTGGAAACCCCATTTAAGTTTCCTTCGCACCAAAATAAAAGTTACCAAAGGGACAACTGGAAATCTGCCTGATGTAGAAGGGTCCTAACAGGATTTTTTTTTTCCAGCTAGCAGGTTTCTTCCCTGTCTATGCAAGGGATATACAAACAGAGGAAATGTCACGTCCAGTCTGGAGTGGGTGGGTGCTAGCCTCCAGCCAGTCCCGTCACTCGTTTTTTGTCTATTCTCTTTCAGACATATTATATACAAAAATAGGGAGTTTGCACTATGAGGGAGCTAAAAAGCCCTCTTTCCAGTAACGCAATTTTCTAGCCCGAAAGACTGCAAGGTAAGAACCTCGGAGAACAATTTCAGATAATTATCAAGATTTTCTAAATTTTATTCCTCCCTGTGGCAATTTTTTATAGCTGGACCGAAGCTGACGCAACCACCTGAATAAAAATTAGTAAATGAGAGAATTTGTGGGATTCTGTTGTGGGGGCTGCAGATGTCTACCTTTCCTTTGCTGCTGTGTTGGGAAGGGGGGGTGATTAAGCACGCCAGATGATGCTGTTAAACACTCTCCTCCACTTGCTGTTGCCTGAGATATTACATCCAACATCTTGCCCCCTGCAGTGTTACTGCAGGTAGTGCCCCTGTCCCTCAAACCAGATGGAGCATGAACAGTTAGTTTATAAAGTACAGCTGCTCAACGCAGACCATCGGATAAACACCTACAGGAAATTATACGCTATTAACAAATTGCATAGGAGAGCAATGCTGCTGAACACATACGGCTGCGGTGGGTGTTTGACTGGATGTAGGTGCATTACAGAGCCAAATAGAACATCCTTTTAATAATAGGTGCCTTTGAAAATAAGGGTTACTAAACAACAACCCACTGCCATGCTCATTAGTCTTCCAGAACACAATTGTTTTCCTCTGCTGGGGCACTGACACGGGGGTAGCTCGGCTGCCAGTTCTTACCCTTCCCCGAGCATAATATGCCATCCGCTGACTCGCAGAGACTCCGGCTCTCCTCCTCCGTCATGTTGCACTTCTTTGAATGCTGGCACAACTTTCCAAACCACCCATCCTGGCAAATGCATCGGCCACATGAGCAGATACCATGGCCTGCAACGACACCAAGGTTGGTTATGAGCAAAACAAGCAGAAAGCAGTGACTGTGGTCACAGCTGAGATCATCTTCAGACCTCTGCTGCGTGAAGTGCATGCTATGGGATAGACAGATAGATGGACAGCACGGCTTCCCGTCAGGGTGGCCTTCTTCAATTCTCTCATTCATGTGTTAAACAGGGTGCCCTAATGATGTGCAGAAAAGCACAGGCCTGGCTCCCCTCATCTGAAAGGTCAACATTAACTCAACACTATGGGATGTCCCCTAATCCACAACGTACTGAGGACAGACACAAGCCTTTCCCTCTCATGTTTTTAATCCTGCAGCCCAGCGCTGAAGTCTCACCTCTATATCCCATACCATCACCTGAAGAAGCAGGCCCCAGCACAGGGCAGAGAGCAGTGCAGCAAACAGCAGAACAGGCAAAGAAGCTAAAGGTGCAGCCTCCTCCGGCAGCCCATTACTGCTGGTTATCTCCTGCAGTGCATGGAACAGCTGATGTGCAAAGCCTGGACTCAACACACTCTGCAATTACTATAGATTAACTCGTACAGTACAGGATGAAGATAATTTCCCCAGGGTCAACCAAAATTGGTTGTACGTAAACCTAGCTGGCAACCTGCAAAGAGTTCCTCTCATCACCCTAACAACATCCTTCTACATCTCTTCTCCAGGCATAGCTATCCCAGCTCACCAGTTTAAAAGGTTTGGCACTTTCACTCCTGGAACTGTGGTGAAATGCTGAGGGAGGAGCAGGAAGGAGGAAGATGCCAGAGCATTCTCCAGAGCACACGCTTGCATGACCTCAAGGCAGGACTTTGAAAAGGAATGGGCAGCTATCACAGGGGGGTCTTGCCACTGGGACGTAGAGATTTCAAATCACAGATCAAGACAAGAAGCCTGAATGAGAGGGAAGATGGACAGGCAGAAGAATATGGTAGCAAGGATGTAGTTATCAAAAGACTATATTATTATAAGGGGGGAAAGATAGGGGGAAATGAAAGGACAGAAAGAAAAGAGGAATGAGAAAGAACATAAAATAGAGGGCAAGTGGAGAGGAATAGAGTCTGACATGTTAGGGAAAG